>NC_050190.1:22602270-22682270 GCF_008315115.2 Sander lucioperca | reverse complement strand
TCCTAAGTGGCCGACTATCAGTTTTTTCCTCTAAAACAACCAAGTCCCCTACATTTTAGATCTAACGTAGGAAGAAAAAAGCTTCTTGGCTTATTTCAAAGGGTTAAATTTCTTAGAATATGATGTTAACATCTACATCTTATCCTGTCCTGATCACTGTAACAGTCCTTAAGCATACAAGCCTAGATCTGTTTAGTGTTCAGCTTGTAGCCTGGGTGCCAGCCCATACCTCCACCCAGCCCAGATCTCCCCCACCCAGAGGAGGGGTGCTGTTGACCGACCTACTTCTGCTGCTGGGTCTGCTCCAGAGGAGAGCAACGTAACGTCTGGAGGGACTCTGAGTCCAGCCATGCTTTGTTCTCAAAATGTCAACATGCACAAACATACCTTTACAGTAACACACACACACACACACACACACACACACACACACACACACACACACACACACACACACTCACATTGACACAGATGTACGTAAATAAACCGCAGACAAATGCCCAGATTAACACCTGCATATTTGCATAAACGTTTAAAATGTCATACTGACATGGACACGTACACACACACACAAGATCTATTCCAGTATTATCACATGAGGCTATTCTCGGGCTTGAAGATATAATTGTTTTGGGATTGGTAACCATGCAACACACGATGCATTGAGCGACATACTCCACTTATCACTTTTGCCGTTCATGCACGCCTGCACGTGGACACGGCGCAGACTCCTGACATACATGTGCAAGCATGCACGTGCACACGCAAATATACACAATCCAAGCACTGGTGACTCATTGTATCCATTCCCTAATCAAGTCTACATGTCTGGAAGGAGAGAGACCAAGTGAGAGAAAGAGAGAGAGAGCAAAGAAATGCAACAGCTGTTGGTGTGTCAACAGACCCAGAGTCTAACAATCATTTCCTGCTCTCCCTCCCATGCTCTCTTCCATTTCTCTCACTCCCTTGAATCCTCAAGATGCAACACATTTTTAAACCTTGACCCACTAAAGAAACAGCACTGCTTTCAGTCATTTTTACTAATTATTTCCCCTCTGTGCACAACCTACTACATCTGTACCCAGCTGTACACTTCTCCCTCTATTCTCCTCTCCCATCCTTCCCTCACTTTCCTCCTTCTATCTCTCCACATGTTCATGTGGGGCATTTCTGGTGCATGAGTCACAATCCAAACAGCACTGACTTTGTGTCCACCGCAAAGAGCAGAGAAAGTGTGTGTAGAGAGGAGAAGTCGTGAGAATTTAAGTGGAAAGAAAGAAGGCAAGACTTGAAGTCCTAGATTAGCAGGGACTTTCCCCCCACTCCCCATCTCTGAATTCCACTGTGTGTGTGTGTGTGTGTGTGTGTGTGTGTGTGTACAGTTCATGAGTGTGTGTGTGTGTGTGTGTGTGTGTGTGTGTGTGTGTGTGTGTGCGCGCGGGTGTGTGTGTGTGTGTGTGCACGGGTGTGTGTGCATGACCCATGGCTGCTGGGTGATCAGACAAGCAAGGAAGTGCAGATATGTAGATATTATGTTTATATGTTTATATATATTATAAACATGGAAGTATTTCAGTCAAACTAACTTCTCTTTTAGACCAATATCAAATCTGTTGCTCTACCAGTCCCTACAATCATTGTTTTTGACCTCCATGGTTGGGCCCTCCCATTGACTGACACACACACACACACACACACAGACACACACTCTCCCCCCTTCAAATCCAATCAGATCAGAGCAAAAGAAAAAAAAAGAGGGGCTTCCCTGTAAAATCTGATAACACACGATGATGAAACAATCACAAATATATTTAATCCTTTTAAAATCCCACTCGTCTTTTACGTATCCCATCACCACTTGCAGCTACAACAGGCCCATGTGATCAATAAAGATTCAACCACTCTGACTGAATCTAATCCGAAAATCGGCATGAGCAACATGCGGAGAGGAATCAATATTTTTAAAGGGTTGAGTCAATTTTTAAAAACCGCATGCAAATCACCGAAACTTAAGCTGGAGTTATGAGGCTAAGACTGAAATCAAAAAATACTACAAACCAGCAACACAGGGAGAAGGAGAGACAGGGAAGCAAGTTGAGGAAGTGAAGGAGGTCAGAAAGAGAGGGAAAGGAGGAGGGAATGAGGGCGGAGGGAGGGAGAAGTGCTCCAGCTGTACCCTGAGCTTCAAGGGAGCCAATAATTTCATCCCTGGAAAAGTTGTGCAAACTCTCTCCTCTACACAGCTGCTGTTAACACACACATCCACTTTCACACAGTCTTACATACGAAGACAGACACAGTATTCTCCAGAGTTTTGCCCACTCTTCCTCCCACTACTGTTTTGCCCTTAGTGGGCCAGTCCCAACAGCAAACCAGGAGCTGGCAGACCGGACCAAGTCAGCAGCATGGGGTAGCTGGGGTCATCGCAAAGAGGAAGTGGCCTCGCCCGGAATGCATGGCAGCGGGCACGACCAGACATGCAGCGTCTGATTCTCTCACTCTCACCCTATTCCTCTTTCTTCTTTCTGTCTCGCTCCCTTTATTTATCTTTCAGTTCCACTCCATTTCTTCCTCCCTCCCTTCCTCCTTCTGCCTCCTCATGCCCTACTGTGAGGGCATTGGGTTTATAAGTGAGCGCTGGGCAGGGCATACAACAACAAACTAAAGTACAAGCTTTTAACTACCCCGTGCCAAATGAACCAAACCAATCCTCTCTGTCCTTTTGTTTCTTACAAAGTACATTTGAGTGGAGAATACTGGAAAAAGAAAAAGACAGGTATGCCCCACACACACACACACACACACAACACTGTGCCCAGAGGGACCACATTCCATTACACACCACCTGGAGGGAGAGTCCGTTCCCATGGTGACCACTTTCCCCAAATCCATAACACAAAATTAAAACACTCACACTAAACACTCTGAAAAAAGGTCTGTCTGGCTGTCAAGTCTAAACTGCATACATACAGATGCATGCATGCACCCAAACACACAGTACTGTACACACACACAGAGGACTTCTCTACTATATGATGCCAACCATCCCATTAACCTTTTTCCCGGCAAAGCATATTCCATAAATACAGACACAGCAGTCGTCAACTTGAACCCATTTTAAACAGAGACGGGAGAGAAAAAAATCGACAGTGTGTGTTAGCTCTCAAAACACAAGACTGAGACTTCACTGTCTGAGCCTTAACGCTTGCTAGAGCAAAACTTTTGATATGGTGTCCTGGTCTGACACACAACATGACATGACATGAGTACTGGGAGATTTAAATATAATGATTGGCTTGTATTGGGGATGCGGATAGTAAAATCTGTAGTAAAAACAGTGTGATATTTCTGAAAATCACACCGCTGTCCAGTGAAAACCTCCAAATTTGGATAATTTAATTAAGTATTCATTTATGGGTTTATACAATTGTCATGCTTCTTATGCTAAACAGAAAAAAACTGTTAGAATATCTACATCTAAATTTGGAAAACAGGCCGGTTTTTCTCAGCTCATGTAAAGTTGTTTGAATATTGTTTTCATAGAACCGCGTTGAGATAAACCAGTCAGAATATAACATTAGAAACATGAAACATTCATCATGCATAAATATGCAATACACATTTAATCGGTTATAGGAACCATTATGCCTGGGGCTAAAAACAAGTGGCATAACAATAACAACATGCCCATTCATTTGTCTAGTCACACACACACACACACACACACATTTTTTTTTCTTTTTACAAAATAAGGGATCATAAAGCGTTAATTATGTTAATTTCAGTACACACGCTGTGAATTATTTTATCTGACAGGCCAACAGGAATACAGACATCAGTCAGCTGTCTTCCACTTAGCTCATTTTCAATCCTTCTCCATTTGATTGTCACTCTGTCCCAAAGGGGTGGATTTTACAGGTTTGAAAAGTTCTTAAAACAACCACCTCGAGCTACAAGCAGCAACGGGACAGTCCGAAACAGAACTCTAATTAGGCCCTTCTGAGAAAAGTGTATTTGTGTTATCTCTCCCAGATTGTTTAGAGCCATGTAAACACAGGCCGCGAGACTTTCCACCATATGTCTCTCAACCAGCTATTTCCATTTACATCAAAGGGCTCCCAGTGTAGAAGTGCACACTTCGGGAGAAGTCTGGCAAAAGAGAAGCTCAGCATGCTTGTGAAGTGATGCAGTGAAACAGCAAGAGGAATATCAGCATCGTCCATCCAACTCAGACAAAAACCCAAGCAGGGAGAAACTGAGACAAATGAAGTGAGACGAAAATAGAGAAAGGGACAGAGAGGCTGAATGATGAAAGGGAAGAAAAACACAGGGTACATCCCAATTCCTTTCACCATCTCCTCATTTCCCTTACTCACTTAGTTCCTCCCAATTAAAAAAAAAAAACAGCAAGGAGGAGGGCATCGAGGAAACACCAACATCTGAATTGACATCAGTTACTGATCAGACCATGATTTGAATCTGCGTTTGTCAATTTGTTTTCACTTATAAATGCATTATTTAAGAATCCCAGATTATTATGATGCCTCATTATGTATAATAACAATTTAGTGGTCTCGCCATAACGATTATTTTCATAGTCAATTAATCTGTTGATTATTTTCTTGATTAATCGATTAGTTGTTTGATCTATAAAAATGTCAAAACATGGTGAAAAATGTGGATCAGTGTTTCCCAAAGCCTAAGATGACGTCCTCAAATGTCTTGTTTTGTCCAAAACTCAAAGATATTCAGTTTACTGTCACAAAGGAGAGAAGAAACTAGAAGATATTCACATTTAACAAGCTGGAATCAGAGAAATCTTATTTTTTTTAATTAAAAAATGACTCAAACGATTAATCGATTATCAAAATAGTTGGCGATTCATGTAATAGTTGACAACTAATCGATTAATCGATTCATCGTTGCACCTCTATTGTCTATCCACATCAGTAATTTGATAAAACTGCAGTGTTGTGGTGATTATAGAGTGCAGATCGGGCCGCATTTTTCTGTCCGAGCCCAGCCCGTGTATGACAGAGCAGTAACCGAGCCCGACCCGAGCCCGACACAGTTAAAATCTCGTTTTTTTCTCATACTAATGACACATGTACGTTTGTTTGTGTGGAAAGCCTGCTTTTATTAAGCAACTGTAGGAAGGCATTTGGAAATGTCAACAGATGAGCGCATCAGCGCACACGGGGCAACAAGTGCACGTTAACACAGGCGCGCACCTACATAATAAGCTTTTTTAAATTTAAAATGTTCAATGCCTTATCGCGCTGATGTGACCGAGCCCGACCCAAACCCAGACATCATTTCTAAGTATCTGTCCGATCCCAGCAGAGCATAGGACTACATTTCCCATTATGCAACTGCAGTAATGCAGCAGTGAGAATGGACTTCATGCCTGCATTCTGCATTTACAGACAGAGGCCAGTATGTTGAGGTAAAACTGAGTTCAAGTTCAACTGTTGTTAATATAATCAATTCAGTTTATGTTCTAATAAGGTTAATTATCCATAATAAAATGACCCGTAGGAACTTTTTTGTTTGTTTTTGTTTTATGGAACACATTAAGGAAACTAAGCTTAACAAGGGGAAACATGCTAACTCTATGTAGAAAGTTGTATTACATGCAGAAACAGTTTTCCTAATAAACACCCATTCTACAAACAGTAATGTCAAAGAAAAGTGGACGTTTTGCCACATATCCAAGATGCTGTATTAGCCTCCTATATTACTTTGGAAACATTCCACTCTAGTGGATACAAATGTTTTTCTGCAAACAAGTTAGTTTGATCTCAAACACATTGAGTACTTGTTACCTGCTGATATTTTCTCCATGCAAAAGAGAAGTTTTTGGTGTCGAAATGATTAGTTTCAAGGCAAATGCAGCACAGATTAACCATTCAACAACCATTCTCAACTCTGTTGAGATGTTGCGCATTTAGGACATCCAGTAAGGCCACCCAAGGTTGCATGATGTTGTATAAATCAAACCAACCAACTGTTGACTATCCTTAATCAAACTCAACAGGAGACTTGTGGCTGCTGCCACCCATGCCTCATGATGTCACATCCTCCCTGGCAGATCACAGCTTCCTGCTCTTCACCCCCTGGCCTCATCATCCCTCATAAAAATCCAACAAAGACCAAACAACAGTAAACCAACACAGCCTTGTAAAACACACACAAACACACACACACACACACACACACACACACACACACACACACACACACACACACACACATTCCATAGCAGGGTGCTCTAACACACCCTCTAGAGTCTTGTCCTTTGATGCGAGTGTGGGAAAGCTCAGGGGAATGGTCTTAGTGGGGGAGGGAGAGAAAAAAGGAGGGGGGGTTAGAGGGGGAGGGGAATGGAGGGAGAAAGAGTGTATACATGAGAGCAACCCGAAAGATAGAGTGGGAGTTTGTGGGGGGGGGGTTCAGTTAAAGCTGACCCCTGGAGCATCGGGAGGTCAGTCTGTTTAAACAGGGGATGGAGGCATGACTCTCACACACACAGTGCATGCTAATTAACAGACTGATACAGGAAAGGATTTTAGAGGCAGATAAACTGATTTCACTAAAACAAAAGTGGCACAAAGAAACGGCAGGAAGAAAACCGCCGATATGAGAGAGCAGGGAAAGCAAATCAGAACTACTTAAAATAACTGAAAACTACATTTCAGGGCAAATGTAAATTATTCCACTGTGCACAGTGCAGTTCTAAAAGGGTTTTCTGTGCCCTGAGGTTATGGAATTTGTTAATACAATTCAGCCCAAACTTTCAATCCAAATAAAAGAGCATAATTCAGCTAGTAGCATTAAGTCGTGGTGTGGCTAATGAGCAGTACTTAACATCAATCCAAGAAATACAATAATCTCTTTGGGGCTCCAAGTTTGCTCTAAGGTAAAGGCAGAAAAGAAGGAAAGAAGCGCAAGGGGAAAAAGTCGAAGGAGTAAAAGAGGGAGAAAGAGAAGTGAGCAGAGGAGAAGGGAGGCTGAAGGCTCCTATGAAAGAATCTCTTTTGGCTGCTGTGTCGACGTCTCCAGACTGGTTCTGCCTTGGCAGACCATCTGTGCCTGTATGTGTACGTGTATGAATGTTTGCATGCATGCACCGCAGTGCAGCAGCTAAACAGAGGTTACTTTATATAAAAAGTCCTGAGGTCTCTGTAATCTCACTCTCTGTCACACACACTTGCACAGAAGTACGCCAGAGTGCAAACACACACGCAGGCACACAAGTACACAAGCATGCGCAAACCCCGGAGCTCTGAGGTCTCAGTAATCACACTGAGTCTCTGTCTAAAGAGCGACTCAGTTAGCCTTCAAAACACACTGCCACACTCCACCTCTCATTAAACCCAGTGGCCTCCCCCAGATAGAGACAGACAGCAAGAGAGAGTGTGTGTGTGTGTGTGTGTGTGTGTGTGTGTGTGTGTGTGTGTGTGTGTGTGTGTGTGTGTGTGTGTGTGTGTGTGTGGCCCTCCACATTAATAATATGTGCTTTCAAACATGACCCCAAGTCCCCAGCCACCCACCCAATTAACTGTCGTTGAATGTAGTAAAAGGCACCGAAAAAAAAGCACACACAGATACACACTGTGCTTTTAATGCTAAATTTTGCATGCAAGTGCAACCATGCACCTACACAAATAAACAGACAGCGGCCAGACCCCAACTACGTCAATGCTGTGTGTTTTCTCAAATCAGTGTCTGGTATCTCATTAATCTATTCACTGTAAAAAGTAACACATTATTCCATCTGTTTTTTATCCCTCTTCCTGCAACTCATTGATCCATATCGATACATTTCTTGTCTCGTCAACTGTATGTGCACATCTTTGCATCCGTCCAGCCGATCAATTACTGTTTCTATCTGGCATTATCTGTGCCTCTATGGTCTGCCTAGGGCGATCCCTCCGATTTCAGGGAAAAATTGAATTACACTGCGGACAGAGAAAAGGAGGCGGGCTGTAATTAGTTACAACATAGAGTATGGGGTGGTGGTGGGGAAGGGGGAGGGGGGGGGGTGTCTGAGCCAAAAGTGCTCTCACTCAAAGAAAACCTTCATAGAGTTTAAAGCAAGAGTGAGAGAAGAAGCGAGAGACCGACAGATGGAGAGAGATTGAGCAGAAAACAAAGGCGCCCTTTCAAAGTTTCTAAGCACCAGCTTACTCTGCTGACATCATCAAAGTGAGACGCTATTCCACAGGAGTTGGGGAATTCCCGCGTTAGTGCCACCTCTTTCCGTCTTTAAAAGCTGCTACAGTAAGTGGCTTACATTTCCAGTCTTTTTATTTACTGATATCAGATGCAGCCAGAGAGTGAGCCCATGGCTGCCCACTCTGTCACTGACTATGCTTTCAACTAGTCTTTGTTTTTTTTTTATTTGAAGATAACACGCGTAGACGCAAGCATTTCCCCCCCTCACTTCCTTTTCCTCACCCTTAGTGCTGCATTATTGACTGCTCTCCTAGAAGAAGAATTAAGGTGAAGGGCAAACATTGGTGTAGAGACTTAAACTTTGCTTGAGATAGGCAATTTACTTTTACAATGTTCGTGTTGTAATGTAATGTAATTTTGTTTAAACAGGGACGATGCACAATTAACCATTAACCTTGTATAAGAACAAGGAGAGATGCATTGCACCAGGTTGTAGCCCAATTGCTATTTTCCACCAGTAGTCCCTGGGCAGGTAGGTAAAACTAAATAAATTCATTCATTTATAAATTAAATGCAAGAGAAGTACAAAACATCAAAATATACAATTTTACAAACACATTCACATTCACTCCTAATTTATAATAACACAAATATGTGCAAAGTTGCATCATTAAAATGATGTTCATGTGCTGATGAGAAGTTACAACATCCTAGGTTTGAGAGTCAGCTTCTCAACTTCCAAGAATCCATGCTTTCACCTGTATCACAACACGATGAAGAACAACTAGCATATGACATCCCCTGTGTGGGTTCCCTATCTTAAGCCAGTTTCAAGTCTCCATCATTTCATTTTTATAATGAACTGAAATAAATTACCCCAATGGCTACCTAGAGTAACAGGTAAAATCAAATCTAAAATTCGATGCTAGTCAAAAGCCACACCTTTTTGGGGCGTTAACTCTGTGTCCTTCCCCATCTCCCAAAATGCTGACTATGTTTGACTATATTGTTTCTCCCATACATAACTTTGGTTTATCATTAACCATATACCATTACAACATTATGTAAGGCCTTATGTAGGACCTCTCAACAGCCTGGACTTCTAAAAAAAAAAACAGATTGCTTTTCCTTAGTGACCTGTACCAGAACAGCCACCCTTAGTTTTGGGATTATCTAGTGGTCAAAAGTAAAATATGTGGTCCAGGGGCCTTTTACTTCAATACTGGATTAAACTTGATTTACATCATTGTGTGATTAGATAATAATAATAATAATAATAATAATAATAATAATAATAATAATAATAATAATAATAATAATAATAATAACAACAATAATAATAATACAATAAAAAGACACTACACCACCATGTTTATATAATAATAGAGGGAAACACTTTACTTGAAGGTATCTACATAAGAGTGACATGACACTGTCATGAACACATGACACTGGCATGACACCGTCATGACACATGAACCCTAACTCTAACTCTAACCCTAACCATAACTGGTCATGACAAAAAACGAATGATACTTACTAAAAGAAGTGTTATGTCATAAACGTTTATGACTTGTTTATAATGTTTATGACACGTTCATGACAGTGTCATGTCACTCTTATGTAGATACCTTCAAGTAAAGTGTAACCTAATAGAGTATATCATGGGACTGACCCTGGATGCATTGCAGTGAGCCGTCCTCTGCCCGGATGGTAAACGTCTCTCCCGGGTTCACCTGCACCAGGATCACCTGTACCAACAACACACACGAAAAATCACACGGTTAGAAAGCACGGATTCAATTAATTGATGATTGAAAACCAGAAGGCAACAAGGGAATCAAATCTGTCAAGCGTAATCCCATTAACATAAATCCTTCTTTAACAATCACAAAAACAGGACTGACTCTCTGCTTGGGCAGCAAATAGGCTTGCAGAGGTGACATAACACACAATAAGCTTTGGATCCCAGAATAGGGCGGACACAGAGTTCACACACATATAAACGAAGTGTTAGATAAGCTAATGGTGAGACAATGCTGCCGTGTCAAGCACCCTGATTTTTCTCTTTTTACCACACTGACTGGCAGGAAACCACTAAAACCAGTGCACACAAATATTAGACACATGGAATGATGCATATACAGTATCACAATTAAACATACAGACAGGTGGCACACACAAATGAGGCAAAATATCTAACACTGTTTTGCTTTCACAGTGTTTCTGCTGAATACGCCAGAAGGGAGTGTGCATGCACCTTACCGTCATATTCTCCGCATACAGATTGTTGAGAGTGTACACATGGCTGTAGACATGAAACAGGTGACCCTCCATTACACACACACGCACATGTATTCAAGCACACATGCACACACACACAAGCACAGCCCTGACTATGCTCTACAGGTGTCCCGTCGTAAAATCCTCATAACCTGCGTTCCTCCCGTAGTGTCTGCATGCTCTCCCATCTCAGCGATAACCTACTCCTCTCCCTCAGACACACACACACACACACATACTTCCTGCTCTGTCTGCTGCTGCGGCGGCTGCTGTTGCTATAGGAACCCCAGCATAGTACAGGGCGACCCATGTTTCCCAAAGACTGAGAAAACCCCCATATCAGACCATGTGGGTGTGTGTGCGGAGTGAGTGCGTATATTTATGTGTTATGTATAATTTATACATAATGCATAAATATACGCACCCAAGATTATAGTATGTGTAAAATAGTCATGTAGCATATTTGTTACTGTAATGGTCCAGTCAGCTAATGTTTTGATACACTCACAAACATTTAAATATTAAGTTAGAGTAAAAAAAAAGGTTACAAAAGGTTGCTTCTAAACGTTTTTTTTTTTAAGTTTAACCTCTTCTAGATTTTGGTGCCAAATGCACCTAGAGCATATACAAAAATCTGACTTTGGCTGAACTGATATTCTCCAAACCTTCACTTTATTTGGCAGGCAAATAAACATGTAAGCACCTTCTGAGAATTGTTTTTTTAGTTATCTAGTTCATTTAGGGCATTTTTCTCTGGCAGAAAAGCACTCGCAGGGCACTGAGGGGCTTTTGATGAATGCATGTGGGTTCTGTTTCTATGACGCACTTACGTGATAAAAGCACAACACTCACCAGCAACATTCATTGTCCTGCCAATCTGCTCTACAAATGGGCTTTTCTGTCTTTGTTGTGATTGTTTCTGGCTGACATGTCATACAGCTTGGGATAGACAGACAATGGTCAAAACAAGCCGTTTTTAGAAAACATTGTAATATCATTGTTTATTTCAATATTTCTTTTTGTAGCAGACATTAATACCCACCATTTCCAAAAGGCCCAATCCGCCACAAGTTAAACGTCACCAACATGACAGACCGAGGCCAAATGAATGGCTAGATATGGGAATGGACAGTAAGGGCCAGGAAATGTCAATAGTGTTGCAATTTATTATGTCATAGGGGGAAAACGGTTATAACTTTTAAAACTAACAAATCAATCTCTCTTTTTTTTTTTTTTTTTTTTTTTTTTTTTTTATAAATCAGGATTGGTTCAAATTGTAAAGTACTGTAAGTAGATACTTATCTTACTATAAGGATACACGGAACACGTTTCACTTTTGCAGAAAGGAAAATGAAAGAAACCCTCGATGAGAAATTCCACTAAGTTACAGTTACAGCTGGCTTAGATGTGATGGGAGCATGCTCATTATAAGATTATCTCCACAATGCATCATATTTCTTTAACCATTATATATTGTAGAATTATATTTTGATGCACCCTAACAATGTTTCTGGTGTCTTTGCTTGCATGCACTGAAGGAAAACACAGACACAGATAAACTCACACAAACAAGTCTAGGCAGGTAGACACAGATTGACAGACAGGAAAGCTGATAGACAAGCAAGCAAACAAAGACTCAATACAGACACCTGTGTGCCCACACAGACGCTAAAAGAGTAAAAGAAACGCACAGTGTAAGACAGACCAAGAAACAAACAAATACACACACACATGGACACACACGCATGCAGAGGCAAATCTTTATAATCATCGGTTCCCTGATTTCACACTGGGAACTAAGTTTAAACTGCAGGGTGTTACAATAAAAAGAGTACCCTAACTGCTGTGTGTTACAGCCAAAACCCTCCCTAACTGGTATGTGTCGCAGCCAAAACACTCCCACCATGCTTCCTCTGGGCTGTGAGGGAGCAGGCTGTGGACAATGCACAAACATCATCTCTCAATTACCAAAAGCACACGGTGTATAAATATATCTGTCTGAAACTGAGATGCTTTTAATTGCGTCGATCGCTTCGTATGCAGAGCTCAGGTGGGGTTTTGTACTTTGAAGGTGGCCCAGTTGGCTCTGCTGCTTTTGATCAGAAGATCAGTCAGCCTCAGAGAAGCAGTTGAAAACTTTCCCAAAGTAATTTAAGCTAACGCCTGGGATCCATCAATGGACCTAGTTACATGCTGCGCAAAGAAACATCTCTAGGATTGAATGATGCGAGTGTATGTGCCTGTATGCGTCTGTGTTTGTTTTTGTTCCGGTTACGTGACAAATGCTTTACTGTAATAGCTTGGCAGCTGTTCATTACCTGTGGCAACAACCCATGGGCCATGTGATGAAAAGACAACAAAGAGAAGTGCCTGCGTGACTGTTTGATGTGTATTCTTACATTCATCTGGTTGTGTGTGTGTGTGTGTGTGTGTGTGTGTGTGTGTGTGTGTGTGGCAACACAGGAATGTTGAAAGGTGGAGGATGCATTTGTACGTTCATTCTGCAAGATTGACTGAATGCAAACGACAGACGTGTGCGTTTACGTGAGTGTTTACCTGCTGTGCTGCGTCACCGTTAACCATGTGAGGCATGAGAGGGACCTCCCCGTTCAGGAGGGGGGGCGGAGCCAAGTCCAGTGGAATCTGGTCTGTCATCATCATTGTGACGTACATTCATGGAGAAATTCACTGAACTGCCCTACCTGGGGAAGTACAGAAAAAAGTACAGGGACGTCAGTATTGTTCAGTCATATCACACACGTGTAGTGACTAAGACAAAGAGACAGACATTTTGTCACTGGTCAAGGTTTAAAAGCAATCAAACAGGATTCCAGGATATATATAATATATTTCAAAATGTAATCCAAAGGTGAAGGAATAAAATATGGCTTTCTATGTGTAATCAACAAAGGGCACCACCTTTGCTAAATTTCAGAAAGTCGAAACCTACTTTTTTAAATAAATAGTTTGGGAAATAATATTTGTTTTGTTTTGCCAAAAGTCTCATACTGTAAACATGAAGCTGGAGCAAGCCGCCAGTTAGCTGCCAATCGAGTCTGACTCTGAAGTTCACTAAAAAGCATATTGAATCTTGTTTGTTTAATCGTACAAAAACTGAGATGTAAAGAGCCTAGCTGTATATCCCCCTACTTCCAGTTTATATGCTAGAAGGCTAAGCTTTAACAGACACATGTGAGAGTGGTATCAATCCTCTAACTCTCAGCAAGAAATAAGCGTATTTCCTAAAATGTCAAACTACTCCTGTTGTACAATGAATTGTGAGGCCAGTTTATGCCAAGTCTGCATACTAGGCCTACTAGTGTGTTTCCATCAGTGTTTATTATGCAATTTCCTCGTCAACAAAACAATTTTCCACTTCATGTGAGCGTGAAATCCTCTTCGCATTGTTGAGGAGCTTTTATTAAATTTGCTTGTTTCCATTGAGTTTACTGTAGTTATGTGGTTTCCATTCCAATTTAGATAAGAATTGAGATCAAAACCCAGATATATTTATAATAACAGAGGTGCCGTTGAAACATGACAAAAAAAATAGAAAAAGCCATATGAAAACTGGAAAAATTCTAGAACGAGAGAGAGAGGGGAATCCAAAGGATTGATTCTAAGGAAGGTGCACACAAGCAGAACAATAAGAGAGATGGAAAGATAGACAATTGGTCCGGTCAATCAAGTCAAGAAATATAACCTTGTGTACAAGAGGAAAGAAAATAGACACATAGAAACACTGTGTTTCTAACAGATTAACATTAATACTTGTAAAAAAAAAAAAAAAACCTTCCTAATATGTTGTTCCCCCCTCTTATACTGGCTTTGCACAGGCACATCGGCTTTGGTAAAACACAACAAGTCACATCATGTCAATATCAAAGAAAAAATAGGCAGATGAAAACAGAGACGAGAGTGAGAGACTTCAAAGCACTTCACTTGTAAAATACAGGGGGGATTACAGTGAGTATCCTGTTTGGAGGATTAATAAAAAGAGAAAGAGTGGATGAATAAGGTCTTAGTTTGATAGGTGAATAGGGATTATTGCACCTGCTGTTACCTTCGTAAATACAGCACACAGCAAATCAGTATTCTATATGAAACATGCAAACACATAGCAAGAATAGGACGTGTTTCGAGGCCTTCTGGGGTCAATTGTGCTGCCACTCTTTAGAGAGTAACCCAGAGAGCTAAATCTGGATATGGTTTCTTTGCTTGCATAATAATAGCAGTAAAACCAAAAAGCATAATTATGAAAAAAAATAAAAACAACAACCGAGGCCATTCATCTTAAGTGGAAAATAACATGGCTTCACCTAATTGACTATAGGGCAAGAACCAAAAACAAATCTAGGCAATGTGTGTCGGCCGTGCACGCTTTCCTCATCAGGGTTTTAACCGAGCTGCTAACCAGCACTTTATCTGTCATAACGTACACGCTTACACATACACAGCAAAAACCACTGAAGCTCCCATACACTTACGGTGTGATATACATGCTGTTTCCTAGGGGGAATACACACACACACACACACATAGAGCAGATGCAGAATGAACTCCAGCCAAAATGTTTCACAAAATCTAAACACATACGTATGCACACATAACACACAGATGAATTGCCAGAGATAGATTACTGAATGACGTAGGTGTTTCAGTTCAATGCTGGGGAGTGAAATCACTGCTAAAGAGCTACTGACTAATGGCTATAAGCTGCTTTTAGCACATACAGACACAAACACACACATACAGCATGCATTAGGGAATGGCTTTTCATTTCAGTAAAGACATATCTCTGATATCCATTTCTGACACATATATATATATATATATATATATATATACACACACACACATAATGTGCACACATACAGCATTCCTCTGAAAACAGCTGTCTGTCTTTTCTTTCAGCTGGTCATCTTCTAGCACTGACAAGGTCTTTGAAAGGGTTAGTAGATCCCACAGCTGTGGCTCACTGTTGCAACATAGACACACACACACACACACACACACGCACACACACACACACACACACACACACACACACACACACACACACACACACACCACTCTCAACGTCTTTCTGGCTATCTCTTCTTTTAATTCTTGATTTTGTTCTTCCTTTGTCTAAAACTTTCCCTCTTTCCCCATCTGAGCCCCGTTCCCAGCTCAGCCTGGCCATCCTGCCTTACACACACACACACACACACACACACACACACACGTCCAGGACACATCACAGACAGATGGTAACACCACTCTCAACTTTGCCAGGAAAAAGAGGAGAGCGAGACAGAAAAGAAAGAACGGAGGAAGAGAGAGGGAATAAGTAAATGAAGGATTGGCTTAAATGATAAATGGAGAGCAAATGAAGAAGAAGACAGTGCAAGGCATCTCTTCCAATAAACCAGTGTTCTTAAAATAACCCATAATTTCCTGAAGAAATCCATTATATTCTTACAATCTTTTTACTCATGAATACTCAGCCTGAATCACAAGTAGAAATGAGACAATGTGTATGCCATTTGTATGATGTTAAATGAAGCCTGGTGTTGGGTAAGGTTACCAGTAGGAAGACTTTTCTGCATACAGGAAGTGAGTGAATTTCAACTGGAATATCCACATTCTGTAAGCAATATAATAACTACTTGTCAACAAGGTTAATTGTATTGGGTCGCTTCTTCTCTTCATAAGGGTCAGTTCACAACAAATTAGAGAGCCCACCCTTAAGAGAAACAGTTTGACATTTTGGGAAATGCACTTATTTGCTTTCTTGCTGATATTTAGATGAGAAGATCGATGACACTCATGTCTGTATGTTATATATTAAGCGTTACAGCCAGGAGATGATGAGCTTAGCACAAAGACTGGACACCGGGGGTTAACAGGTAGCCTGGCTCTGTCCTAAAATAACTAAATTGGCCTACCAGCACCTCTAAAGCTCACTAATTAACATGGTATATCCTGTTTGTTTAATCTGTACAAAAACTGCAGTGCAAAAAACAACAACTTGCAGTTTTAGCGAGGTTATGTGTCAAACTATTTCTTGTCTTCTTTTAAAGCCAGGATAGCCATTTCCCCCTGCTTTCAATCTGAAGCTGAGCGCTATCGATCTTCTCACTCTCGAATAAGCATATCTCCCAAAAAAAGCTAACTATTACTTTAAAGAAATCACAGAGCAGTCTAGTAGATAAACCCAATGTGGTGTGTTCAGCTTACTGATGTCTTTTTATATAATTTCTTGGCATTGTAAACACTTAACCTTTCACTGCAATTTGAAGTAACTGATGTGTGAAATTGCACATTGCAAAAGCCAGTTTTAAAAACAACTGATTATCTATTTGTCTACTGAGTCACGGTGGAAGTTAAATGTAGAGAAAATGTAGATGCACTTTTTGTTCTGCAGCTGTTTCCTACAGGATCTAATACACATACCCGGAAATTTAATGTATCAATGAATGAATAATGACCTTTGTTTCCCAGTGGAATCATTACCAGATGGATGCTGCTGTTGATAGCTTCAGACATCACCACACACACACACACACACACATTTCCGTTCCCCTTTGGAATGTGGGAGGAATAAGGTGTCGATTCCCAGCAGGGATAAAATGTTAAATAGAAAAATTCCATGTAGAATCCACAAAACAATCCCCCACTTGTCCGGGTATATGAATATGTGTATATGTGTGTGAAGGAGCATGAGTGTGCATGTATGTGTGCATATTGGGGTGTGTGTGTGTGTGTGTGTGTGTGTGTGTGTGCATGTACTGTACACGTGTCTGTGTCATTAGACAAAAAGCCCTGTGTAAGCATGGAAACTGCCTCTCTAACATAGAAGATGCATAGAGTAAAACACACACACACACACACACACACACACACTGATGTTCAGGGGCAGCTCTGAACTCATAACACGAGTCATTACTCATACAGCCATTCACACACACACACACACCGCCCAGTGACTCCAGTTTGTCCATACGGATGAAGCATAACAGACATTTCACAACCTCCTAACAGACTGTCTGACTTACTTCCAGTCGACTGCTTCACACCGCTCTCTCCCTACCATCATTTAAACAGCCGTAGAACAACATTTTTTTTTTTTTTTTAACAACACAGTTTCTTGCTCTGATTAAATTAGGCCTTACACTTTTTTTATATTTAGCAAAAATAACTAAACAATACTCATAAAATTCAAATGATTACCAACTTGCACTTCTCTTTTCCTACACATGAATGAATTATTCATAAAACAAAAACTCTGGTAAGCCAGTGTGAAACTAATCACATGTCCACTTCTTCCTCTACCTCAAACCAGAGAGATTTTGTTGATGACGTAAGGAAAATAAAACGCTGTTACAGAATGTGGTTTCTACCAGCGCAGTGAAAGAAGCCAGGCTGATATTAGGCTAACATTAGCTAATTGGCCACACATGCATTTCTTCTACTTTGCTGCACAAGCAGACCGCTACTTTTTAAAACTTGGGGAGATCAAAGTCAGTTAGCTCCTGGTGTTCGTCATGCAGTGCAATGGTGAATCAGTGCATCAGCATGTCTGACTCTTTTTCCTCTGCTGTTAATGACAGCAGTGAGAGGCTTCGTCAGCTCTACACTGTAAAAACAGTTTGTGTTTGGGAGTTTTAAAAGCCTAAAACTTTAAACAACATGAAGAATGACATTTCTTTTTAAGAAGGCTCTGTCTAATTTAAAGCTTATTTAAAGTTCGACTCTGTCGTACAATCTCATAGTTTGACTATTATAGAGAGTAATTTTGTTCAGTAAAGTTCCATTTCCATGGGCAAAGCATCCTTGAAGCTTCCCCCTGCAGTTTGCCTTTAGGGCCAAGAGGGCTGTTCATAGCAGTATTCTCACTCCTCTTCGCCTTCTGCACACTTAGGCTGGGTTCAGACAGGGAAACAGCGATCCGGCGATTTGCCGCAGGGTTGTGCGGCGGGGGGAGTGTCAATGAAACGGCCCATTTGTGTGATGTCCTGTTGTGTTCTTCAACCCCCCCCAAAGTAGACTTTATATCTCACAACTACCGTTTTCCGTCAGATCGTTTATAGATCTCGACGTTTCGACTTGAAGGCAGCTTCACGGAGAAAGAGAGAAAGAAAAAAGAACGAACGAGACAGATCGACTGTGCTTTGTTGTTTGGCAAACGTTCAGCTATTACACAAACTTCTGGACAGTTCAGTGCTTTTGTTTTGTGTTTTAAAACCTTCTTGTGGCAGTGATGTTTCCTGTTTCCTGTAGGGGACTCTCACAATGCCTCAAAATCGCCGGTTACATGATTGGCCAACGCAGCGTGACTTGGGGTTGCATTTCTCCAAAAGTTGATTCGGTCTCAACTTTTCACCTCAGGCCCGCTGCATTTTTTTGCGTGTCCCCTCTGCGGCAAACCCCACCGCAGCCTAAACGCAATACCACAATTCAAAATGAATAAAAAGACCTGCGTTTTTGCCATACCGTCTGACGGCCAACGCAGGCTGTGTGAATGCCCACTTACATATAGGAGTAAGAATCGTAACAGGCTATTCTTTGTGGTCTTTTCGCCAGCTTTCAACACGATTCAGCTCCAATCATCGGGCTGATAAAATCGATAACTATGTTCCTGTGAAATCCACAGTATACTGGTCTGATCCATTCTAAAATGTTTTCTTTTTTATAGGGGAAGGATACATGGTTCACACATGACTAAATCCTTCTCAGAAGTGACTATGTCACAAAAAGAGATAAGCATCGATTTCAGATGTAATCATGCAGTCCTCCCCAAAGCACGATCATCAAGGAACAGGCAATGGAGATGATGGAAATCTATAAAAGTCTAGAAACTTGGACTAAAAGCAGGTTGAACTTTTACGGCCACCCAGACCCTAATCTGCAAGAAGAGTAACAGCTTTTTTTTTTTTTTTTTTTTGTCTGAGGAATGTGTCTCTTTGAGTTCCAAAAATTGTGCTTTTCTATTAATGTTATGCACCGTAGTGTGTCTGAAGCATCTCTTTCGTCGGATAGAATTGTAAACATGGTATGAAATGTGGTGTATTCAAGATAATTGCTTGGTAACTGCTCACTGTTTTGTGTTTGTCTTTGTCGAGTGTTGTTTTAGTATTTGGATTAATTACGGAGGATTAATATGCTGTCTCAGAAGTATGAATGTTGATATCAAACTGACATACACTGGTATGCAAAATGGAGAGACATTGTGTCAGAGCACAACATTACATCTCAATTAAAACAAACATGGCTTCTCATGGAGCCATGTTTGACCAAAAGACTATGGCCTTTTTGGTCAGCTGTGGTACGTACAGCAAAAGGAACCCCCGTGTCCTATCTGGATTACAGTTTAGTGCAGAAACCATAACCAGTTACAGATCATACTAATATCCACTAACAGAGAAAAAGAGTGTATCGAAGCCCTTTTATCCAGCACACAAACTTTTCCAGGAACTTGGGAACTCTTTCAGGAACTTAAAGCTGGTTCTAATTTTGGTTTCTTGATTCCTACCACACAAAAAAACTGCCCTGCAACCAAGGTACTAGTTTTCATTGGTCTGCAAAATACTGGGGTGGAGTTTGGACTAGTAAACTTTGCTGACTGCTCATGCACATGCTTTGCAAGAATCTTAAACAAATGCCATTTTTAAATACCAGCAACCATGTGATTAAAAAACAAAGAAGTAGGAAGGTATAAAAAAATAAACTGCTGCTGTTGATGTGATCCCTCATCAATTCCTTCTAATATTCCCAGCTCCTGAGGCGCAGCGGCAAAGCAAAGACATATGCATGACAAATTTCTGTCCCCAAAATTTGTTCATCTAGTTTCTGGAGTTGTTCTGGTGGCAAAGAGGTTAAATAGACAGAATAAAAGAAGACAAGGGAAAGAGAAAGGCAGGAGGAGAAAAATATGGAGACAAAAGGGAGAGGTGTAGACAAACAAAGAGACAGAAGAGACATAAAAAAACAAAAACAAAAGAGAGAAATAAAACTGAACTTTATTTGGTACTTAGGTAATGTTATTCTCTGTAATTCTGTGGTTTAACAGTCATGAGTATGAGTGATTAACCTGGGGAAATAGCCTCATGTGAATATGTCAAACACAGGCTGTAGACACTCATCATACATGTGTTTCCTGTCTTGACAGAGTGTACTGGACACATTGGTGTAACTGATCAGCAATGTGCATGTTAATGTAGCGACACAGAAGAAGAGAGATGACAGAGATAGAAAGGGAGACAAAGGTATAGGTATCCTTGTCCTCCTTTTGGGTGTGTTAAGCAGCGAGGAATGCTCTCAGGTTTCAGTGCTTGGAAACTGAATGGCTATCTATTTACTGCAGCATGCACGCAGACACACACACGCAGACACACACACACACACACACACACACACACACACACACACACACAGACACACACACACACGACTGGGATTGATCCAAGTCCTTTTAAACCCATTTTATCAACTGACAACTTTAATCTGTGCTGGCATTTAATATGCACGCACACAGACACATTGATATATGTGTGTGAGTGTGTGTGTGTGTGTGTGTGTGTGTGTGTGTGTGTGTGTGTGTGTGTGTATAGAGAAAGAGGGAAGGGGGGGTATCTTCTAAATATGGTGGGAAACTGCCACCAACACCACTCCCATTCAACCCCAGCTCCTTTTACAAAAGGTATTCAGTCTAGGAGAGACCTGCTCTCTCTTTCTCACTTACCCTCTTACACACACACACACACACACACACACACACACACACAGAGAGTGAGTACCTTTTTACCAGAAGAGAGAGAGAGAGAGGTGGGGTGGAGAAGTGGGGATGCAGAAAAGGAGGGAGGGGTGAGGGAAGAGGGAAAGAAGGGTGGAGAGGAAGGCAAAGAGGAATGCTGTGCTTGTGCTTACTCTGAGGGGAGCGTGAACACACACACACACACACACACACACACACACACACACACACACACACACACATTTGGAAAAGACAGAGAGGGGATTTATAAAAGATGGAACCTCTTTGGGTTCCCACGTCGGCTGGCAGCTTTCTGCACATATGCAGTGTGTGAGTGTGTATGTGTGTGTGTGTGTGTGTGTGTGTGTGTGTGTGTGTGTGTATGTATGTGTAAGAGAGAGGGTGTGCATTGAGAGGCTGAAAGAGAAGGACAGAGGCAAAGTGTCTGAAGCAAAATTCAGAGTTTCAGCTTGTTCTTCAATTTGCCTTGCATATGTGTGCATACATTTGCACTGCACCTTTATGTGTGCCCGCCTCTGTGTGTGTCTATGGTCGAAGTCCTCCTGCCCTGTAATTGCGGTAATGATATGTCATCCACGAAGAAGAACTCGGAACGGGTGGAGTGGAATGCAACGGACACATAAGAGCGCACACACACGTTCCACTTGCAAACCATGTATGAACAAGCTCCTCTCCAAACTCCCAGAACTGAGGCCTTTAGAGCACCTTTTCCCCCCCCAAACAGATGAGATCCAGCACCTCAAGAAACCACATCTGATGGTGAAAGAAAGTCTCAACCAACCAACCAACCAGCTGCCGCTTATGGTTTTCAATTCACTTTTAACAGATCTCTTTAAAAAATGTAATCAAGCAAGTTTACCTCAATGCCACAACATACTAGGGAGAGGTTGCTTAACCATGTTGTCTTTTCCCTCCATCATCAATCAATCATGTCATGATTTCTGGATAAAAACACTGGTCTCCTTAACAACTCAATCCCTCAATGTAGGGTCAAAGAAGGTACCTTTGAAAATGTATTCTCTTAATAAAGGTAAAATTGCTATTAAAAAGGTTAAAGTGCATTCATCTGGCACTCTTAGATTTATACCACCTTTACGACACCTTTACGTTAAGTAAAACGATTATCTTTTGCTATGTTCACGGTTCGCATCCACACTCCCCCCGTGTTTCCGAGCCCCTAAAAAGGAGACATTTCTAAACACTGCTGACCCCATTAAGTTTGAAAACTTCAGGGTTGCATTGTAGTCTGAACAGATAGAAACAGAGACCTTTGGAAACGACGACGCACGTCAGTCAGTCTTATCGGTTAGGTAGACTTACATACATCCAAGCAAATAAATCCCTGGTCTTACTTTTCGCCATTGTTGTTCTTTCTCCAAATTATTTCTGTATTTTCAACTTATACATCCATGATTTTCAACCGCAGAGTTAACGTTGGACAACCTGCTTCCTGTTTACACCTGCCTGTGAGATGTGTTGTCAGACGTGTTAATATGGACGGAGATCATTTCTTATATGGAGCCTAAACGCTTGTGTGGACGGAGATGGTTTTTGATTTTCAAATGCTGTTTGAAAATGAAAACGTAGTAGTGTGGCTGTAGCCTTACAAACCTACAATGAGCTAGAAATTAAATGTTTATTGTCTCTTTCTCAAGGACACTTCTACAGAAAACAAGGTGAACTTGTGATCACCTGGGTGCAGGATGATTGGTTGCATCATGATGCAGACCTGCTAAACTGGTAATATCTGCAAAGAATGAACCTATCAATGCAAACACCATAGAACATAGTATGTAGAATTTCACCCAAACATTCTGGGATTTAAACTAGCAGCACTTCCTTACCACAGGCCTTTTTCTCCAAACTCCAAATACTGCTATCCTTATCTCAACAAGGTTGCAGTTTTGGAAGTTTTGTCATTGCCACGTCCCACATTCCGTGCATGAATGTCTCCAAGGTTAAACTGCGGTAGGTTGCCTGCCTATTGTACATAACTCAAGGCAGATGAGAAGCTATTATTAACACTCTGCACTTAGTGCTAGGAAATGCAGGAACATCCCTAACCTTGATGTCAGTGTCTGATAAAATGATGAAATCTTGATCGGTCATGCTGCATTTAATTAATCCCAGATTAGGTGGCATAAAACCATCACTGTGTAATGTTTTTCTGGATTACTCCTTTCATAGAACTATTCTTTCTCCTTAATTTTCTCTGTCTTTGGCCTTGTCTCCTTTTTTTCCCCATTTCCTCTGAATACCAGGCATTCTGCAGATCATTGTGTTCAGCCGGAGCGCGGACAAGTCAGGACTCAGCCTGATAAACGACAGGCTCAGCACTTCTCTCCCCCGTCCATCCCACACCCTCCACACACACACACACACACACACTCACAAAATAGGCACCCTGGGCAAAGCCTTTCTCCTCTGTCATCCTCCTATCTATCCATCTACCCACCCATCCAATCCTCTCATCAGGCCTTGTTTCCAGGAACACGGGCCAGAAACAGATGATCTAGTGACTTCAAGTCAGCCTCCGCTCTGCCTCTCCCTCCCCTTCCTCTTCCCTCCTACTGAGCCTTTTTTTAAAGATTTAAGTAATGCTTATGTTGTCTGTCCAGCTTTCTCTTTGTCGGCATACACAGCTTCAGATAACTTTAGATGAATCAAAAGATAAACAATTCTATTGTGTGAACTCATCTTTCATTCAAGTGAAAAATACAACAGAATGCTCATGTACGCACTAAAAAACAAATCTAACAGCTTTGATCAGCTTGTTTCCACACACACACACACACACACACACACACACAAAAAAGTGTATCGGCATTCAAGCTTTTCCAGGGTGCCAAATAAGTAGCTCAGCCAAAGACTCCAGGATCTGACGCTATTGCCATCCACTTCCTGGAAAGACTCCACCTTCCTCACATTCCACTACTCTGTCAAAACACAGCTCCACTCTCCCACTGGCTGAGGGGAAACCATCGGCTCCCTTTATAGGCTGTTGCCGGGGCAGTGGGTGGGAGGAAGTAGAAGCAGTGCTCATAGAAGCAGCAGCCCATTCCCAGGGAGAGACTACCGTTACATAACTGCGCGCGCACACACACACACACACACACACACAGGATCAGGACAACACCCCTTAACACACAGCGGAACACAAAACAGGGTCAGAGAGAAAGAAAGGTGAAGAGACAGTAGAGGGAGTGCAGAGAAAGAAAAGAAGACATAGGAGAGAAGTTGAGAAAGGAGGAGGAAGAGATGAGGGAGGGGTAGACGAGGCATCAGTTTTCCTTGTGAACAAAATGAAGAGGAAATGGTTATTTTACACTCAGGTCAGGAGCTGAGGGAGAGTAGTTCCAGGATGTGTGTAAGCGAGAGACAGAGAGAGAAAGGTTAA
Source organism: Sander lucioperca (assembly GCF_008315115.2). NCBI lineage: Eukaryota > Metazoa > Chordata > Actinopteri > Perciformes > Percidae > Sander > Sander lucioperca. The sequence goes on along the minus strand of NC_050190.1, from coordinate 22,657,653 downwards.
TTGCTGTATGGTAGAACCTCACCTGAATCCAACCCTAAGCGGAAGAGCAGTGGACCGAATAGGAGAACTGTGCCAAGAATAAAGTACGCACACATACATGTGACTGAGACAGCTCTGTAGTTTGGTCAAAAGCAAAGCAACTTGGTGTTATTGAATCAATATCATGTGTTACCTGTCTGCGCAGGGCGGAATTGACAGCAATCTGTTAACTAAGAGAAGGGCAGGGGAGGCAGGATGGAAAGAAGAGGGGAGAGGAAAGAGGAGAAGGGAGAAAAAATGGGGAGGGGTGAACGAAGGGGCCACACGTTGAGTCTGTGTGGAGAGAGAAATGTGTGGAATCCTAATTGTGTTATTGCTCCAGAACAAACATTAGTCCTGCCTGTCATACCACAGACAGCAGGCAGTGAGCGAGGGTGTGTGTGTGTGTGTGTGTGTGTGTGTGTGTGTGTGTGTGTGTGTGTGTGTGTGTGTGTGTGTGTGTGTGAAAAAGAGACAGAGACAGAGACAGAGACAGAGAGGGAGAGCAAATTGAATGATTCCTGCAAATAAAGAGTCAAGCTAAGATAGCTTAAAACACGCTCTCCACTTTTCCCCTGGCTATTCATGAAGGCAGAGCGTTCACAATCAGCTCTGTGTTGCACTGGGAGTTCTGTGTTAGCTGTTAGCTTCACATTAGGACAGCTAGCTCCAGCAGATGTGCGCATCTGCCAGGCGAGCCCTCCCTCCTGCAGCTGTACGGCTGTGTGCTGGCCGTGTGTGTGTGTGTGTGTGTGTGTGTGTGTGTGTGTGTGTGTGTGTGTGTGTGTGTGTGATTTTCTGTGTGTGTGTGTGTGTGGGGTTGGGCTGGGGGCCAGCAGGCAGTAAACCCACAGTAGAGGCCCCGACAGTCCAATGCTTGCCACGTAGCAGCGACGTAACTCCAGAGGAGAATAGAGAAAAAGGATATCTATATTCTCTCTGTCTACCATGTATGAGAAAAAGATGCAAGCACAATGGAGAAAATACTGATGTGAAATAATGTGGGGCATTGTGTGTGAGTCTAAACAGAGGCAACTCAAACCCACGGAGACAAAGTGATTTTGTGATACCGTTTTTCTCAGTCACAGACTCTGACATTTCCACCAATTACATCAGACAGGACCACCAGACTCTTGCCATTTTTCTCCAAACTTAGCACTCCTCTGACTTACAGATGTGTAACGCCTGTTCCCACAAACTGGTGACCACACACACAACTAAATAGTTTACCGACTGGCACAAACATAAACCCACCCCGCCCTTATCATCATCATTAAAACTGATGTCAATGTCTTCTTTATTTCCATCAGCCTCATCTATGTCTAGAACATCTCTGCCATCTTCATGACTGGTACTGCCAACATCTTCATCTTCACTATTCCTGTCAATAAGCCAGACTGCCTTAAGAAATGCTGTAATTTGTTGGTGTTTGTGTGTGTTTATTACAGAGGAAGTGGCTATTCTCCCACAAGCACATGAACATGACTCACCCTTCTTCATGGCAGTGCTTCCAGATTTTTCTTCTCCTTTTGTCCTTTTCTCTCCCTCCTCCCTGTCTCTCTCGCTCTCTCTCATCCCTCCCTCCCTCCCTCCCTACCACAGTTCAGACTTTGCTCCATCAGATCCAGAGAGGCTGAGGGCTGGGCGCTCTGCAGCCCAGGGAGGAGCGCTGAGCTTGAGGAGAGCTCACAGCAAACCCCTCTCTAACACCTTGGATCTCCAAGGCTCAGTCTGGCCACACACATGGAGGCTAGTGTGACAAGCCAGGAGACTAAAGGCTGAGTTGGGCTGACTGGTGGGTAGTATGACAGGCTGTGGAGATACACACACAAGCCATCTGGGTGCTGGCATGGCATGGCTAGCTTGCTAATGGTGTTAAATAAGAGCTGGGGTCGTTCAGTTTGAAGTCTATTCAAGGATCTTTAAAGATTAGTTAGCAGGCACACAGCATCACTGAACCCCTTGATCAAATTCTGAAGCTCTGCATGCCTTCAGGTGTGCTTGAATTTTGCAAGCTAGTGCAGTTTAAATTTAAAAAGTGAAGGTTATTAAGGCAACATAAGTGTTTAATTTATCTTTCAGTGTCAAACACAAACTTACAAGCAAGCCAGTGATAACAAAAGGTAGAAAGATGGATAGAGAGCAGACAAATGAATTCATAAATTGTAATTTCCCCATTGGGGATCAATAAAAATAAAAAGAAGTTAACCAAGTAAAAAACAGGAATAGATACTGTAGGGAGAAAAGCTAGACAGTGGAGTCCTTTTCCTTTTTTAATATATACTAAGAAGTTTTTAAAGTGGGAGGCAGGCCTCCCCAGGGGGACTGGAATGGAAGTGGAAAACTTTACATTAGTTATCAAAAGAAGATCACATAGAATAGCCTAAATGTGTGTGATTTAGTTAAAGTGATAGTTCAGCAGTTTTGGGGAATTTTACTGTTTTTCCAGACATGACAGTAGTATGCTAGCATGACATTATACAGCACCAGTTTTACATTAGCTCCACAGCCTCATTCATGTGTCCTCGCCGACTACCTTTTTTCTTCATTGCTGTGTAATGCAGTTGGTTCCATGTAATACAGGGTTTTAGCATAAATATGATGCTTTCGCCCGCCGGGCTGGATCCTTTTTAAGTGGCGGCTCAGCTAAGTCAGCGTCTGTGTTGTGTATGACTTTCACGGTTGCATGGTTTTCACAAGAAAGGACCAGTGGCCAATGAACATTAGTTACACTTTGATTTTAATGCACCGGCGCTCAGCCTTCCTCCTCTTCCTCTACTCCCTCATCTCCTCCTCTTCTGTCCCACTTCCATCTCTAACCTGTTTGAGGGCTCTCCTGCCCTCCCTCTTCCTCGCTTGCTCCCCCCTGTCCTCACCCCAACACTATTGGCCCTATTTCCCAAACAACCCCTCAGCCTTCAAAAGACAGCCGCCCATTCAGAATGTTTTGGGGTAGGGTGGGGGAGGAGATCAGTGCAGTCTTGGGGAAGGGTGAGGGGAGGAGGGGGTTGCAGGGTTCTCATTCCCGCTAAATTGTCCCACATGGCTGAGCGTGCTTAGTTTAAACAAACACAGCCACTTCCTCCTCACTGCGCACATCGGCACACAGACACAGGCGCGCACACACCCACATAAAAATACACCAATTGGGTGCACAGGCATGCTTGAACTCCATTGCACAAAAACAAGCATGCGCGCACATATATAAACACACATACACACAATACATTGTATACCTTGGCGGGGAAGCGGACAATACTTTCAGTCTTGCACTCCAGCTAGTAAACTTTCAGCTGAGCCCAGACTCCACACCACAACACCACAGGACTGAAGATTACTTATAGTTCCTCATGAAGGACAATTTCACGTGCATATTCAGCATATTTAGTGTATGATTTGGCCTCTGGTTACACCGAGTTTAAAAAAGGGAAAACCTTTGTGGGGCTTTAACTGTACAATCCACAATAAACATCTCAGCTAATTGGTCCCTGGAGTCAAACCCCCAAACCCAAACCTATACCACAGAATGAGACTCAAGGATCAGACACCGGACACAATGTGTGTGTGTGTGTGTGTGTGTGTGTGTGTGTGTGTGTGTGTGTGTGTGTGTGTGTGTGTGTGTACAATTATGTATGCATGTACAGAAAGCCAGATAGAATTAGATGGAAATGTGTCCAATGTGACTGTTTTGATGTATTACTGTAAAGTCAGTTGATTGAGGAATTGAATTAAAACACATAACTCGCATGTGAAAAACAGGTTTGTATGTAGGTTTACCATACAGACACTGTCTGTCTATTGCAGAGTCCACAGAGTGATTGAGGCAAATATGAGCAATGCTTCTGAAAATGCTCATACAGCAAATAAGGGGAAACTTATTTAAATAATGGAAAGACTAATCACAAAGTATTCAGAATATACTAGAGCTGCATAGTTGCCAACATTTGATGGTTCCATATTCTTAAAATGTGACAATTTGCTGCTTTTCTTAGTCTTACTTTCTAATAAACTGAATATTTTTGGATTTTATACTGTTGGTCGGACAAAGCACGACATTTTATGTTGTCATGCTGTATTCTAGGATATTGCAATAGACACGTTTAATTGTTTTCTGATGAATCAATCATTAGGCAACTAGTCAATGCTAAGGCGTCCCTCCTCATTCATTTTACAGTACATTACAGACACTCCAATGCAGAGAAAGATTGCAACATACAGCAGACTAAACATCAAATAAAATGTTACAAATCGGAGTTTGGGTTTGGAGTCAGAAGTGCATGACTGGCATGCAGTTTATAATGTGACCCACTTACCTCTGTATTAACATGAATATCAATGCAATGACCTACAATCATCCTAATCAGCTCTGTATTACAAGTGGCTAGTAAAGAGAAGTAAAGGAGGACAACCACAGAGTCCAGACAATAAGCCCACATTCCCTGCCAGTGGACCTGCTGCCACTCAGGCCTGCACACACAGCATGTCTCTGCCACTAATGCTGAGCTCCATCAGGGCTGCATGCCATGAGTCTTAATTAAGACAGCTATGCCAAGTCAAGAAGTCTCTCTCTCTCTCTCTCTCTCTCTCTCTCTCTCTCTTCTGTGTTGCCAAAGCATAAGAACAAACATACATATAAACAACAACAATGAGTAAATACATCTGATATAATAATACAAGTAAACCAAGAGAAACCTCTCTCACACACAAACTTACATTCTTGGATGGACGAGCACATAGACAGAGACAAACCACCAAGAGACATTCAGATCATCAGTTTTATGGGCCATGAAAAAGCTTGCTCAGTGGGTGGTGTGTGTGAGTGTCTGTGTGTGTGGGTGCTGAGAGAGAAAGACTATTTAGTCACACCTACATGAGGGACCTGCTCCACTCTCACAGACAACAACTGAGTCTGAGAGATGTGTGTGCACATGCACACACACACACACACACACACACACACACACACACACACATTTATATATATACACACACACAGCCTTTACATTCACAACAGAGCAAGACAATCATGAATGAATGGTACTTTACATGCCTAATTCCATGACTAACTCATAGTCAAGTTTATGAATGTGGCGTGCAATCCATTTAGAAGAAAACTGAAATGGGCTGAAAAATGAGAGAGGACACTTCTGGGAATAGCAAGCCAATGGAAAGTGTACATACAATCACTTGCTCCCTAACATCTCTCACACACACACACACACACACACACACACACACACACACACACACACACACACACACACACACACACACACACACACACACCCCTCCCCACAGCCTGGGGTCACTAGGTCACATTCCTCCTCCTCAATCAACCTCAGGATTTCACACACTAGTTCAGGGCTGTGGGTGTGTGAGTGCTGTAGTGTGTGTTTCTGCATGCTTGCCTGCATGGGTGGGTGGATGTGTGTTTGGGATGTTTTAGTGATTTGTGGGGGGTCCCAGCTTGAGGGCAAGGAGGGGAGAAGTAAGGGGAAAATAGGGGAGGCCAGGTCCACACCAAGCCGGATAAATCTGAAAATGCATTTTCTATTTGAAACTCTCTCCAAAGTGAATAAAGCTTTTCCAAAATTGATGGTGCCTACATAATCTCAATCAGGTGCACTTGCAACAGTAAGGTTAAGTGGACAACTTTCTATCGTGGTCACTCATTTTAAAATGTTGGGACAGCCAATAAGACAATACAGGTGTTGTCCTTAACCCTGTTTTGTGTCAGCTGATTTTGCGAGTACAAAGTAATGATTTCAAGGACGTCTCAGTTAAGCAATGCAGGAATTACTGTTGGACTTGGTAGACAGGCATGTATGATCAAATCACCTTTTTATATTGTTTTATACTCAACGACATAACAGTAGTAGCTGTGTTGGTCCCTGATCTCACAGAATAAGAGCTTAAGTTTTTTTTTTCAATTTTCCTCCTGGTTTTGAATTTTATTGTGTTTGACAAACTTCTTTTTTTAAACTATGTTAAAAATTGCTAGTGTGGATGAAGCCCATCAGCGTTTTCAAAACGATTAGCCTTGTGGAAATGTGAGTGGCAAATAAGCAAGAACGAGAAATGACAGGTATGTGGAGCTGGAATGGTTGGGGGAAGACAGGGTGAGAGGAGGGGAGGGAGGGGTGGAAGTGTGTCTGCATGCCCCGGAGGGGGGAGAGGAGGGTTTAACAAGTAATAAAACATGTGGCTTTGCATTAAAAAACACCTACTTCCTCCTTGAGCAGAACCCTCAACGACAGTGTGTAACACACACACACACACACACACACACACACAAGCGTGCGTGTGCATGTACCAGTCCCAATTTCAGTTCCAGCCACATAATAATCAGAAATATAACAAGTTACAGATTCAGTTCCACACTCAAACACATGAACCCCAGCCCACAGCAGACTCAAGACACTTGAGATACACACTCCAAACGCTCACAGTCAGGCATAAAAACAGCCATTAACGACTGGCGGAACTTTCCATGGGCCTGCCAACTAGCAACACCAACACGCCTGGCATGCTAATGCAGGCACGTAAAGTTAACTCTGTGTGTGTGCATGTTTCATGCATGTGTGTTAAGTCGGTGCTCTGTGTGTGTATAGGTGCATGCTTGGTTCCTTCAGCCAGCTGACCACACACGCTACACACACCAGTGGGCAGCTCTTCAACAAGCTATTTTGATGGATGATACCCCCGAGGAACTGTGCAGGGGCACGGGCAGGGCAGCCGAGCGCTTCACAACTCTGAACTCACCCAGCTTTTCTGCATGCATGTATCCACAAAACTCTACCAACTGACGAGAACTTGATGACAAACTTGACAGACTACATTATGGATTCCAAACACATTATCTATTCGTCATTAGGGGTGCACGATTCAGAAAATGTCACGATTCGATTGAATATCGATTTTTAGGATCAAGATTCAATTCAATATCGAGTTTCGATTCAAAAACGATTATCGATTCAAAAACCGATTCACAGTATGTAAATGTAGTTACTTAGTTAGACATACAATTTAAAAGAAACAACAAATTAAATGTAGTTTGATATTACTTTATATGTCTTCATACAAAAATAAAAACTTTTGCAACTAAAAACTGCAAAGTACCAAGTTTTGGCCAGCTTTCGAATACATTTAATTCAAGTATAAAATAAAACTGTTAAATAAAAAGAGCTTTTCGTTCAGAGTTCGGTGGGAGTTTAGAGCATTGAAAGAGGTTAGGTACTTTACGTTGTTGTTCATCCACGTCTTTAGTGTTAATCTCTGGGTGATGGCGTACCATGTGAGTTCTCAAGTTTGTGGTGTTTCCAAAATACTTAACTATCGCTTTGCAAAGCCTGCATATAGCATAATTCCTATCAAGTTCCGTCTTCCCATCGAGGTTATAAAAGCCGAAATGTGCCCAAACTCTCGCCTTCAATGATGATGGAGCAGGTTGAATAATTCTTTCTGTGAGGTTTGCCATTGTTTGCGCCAACTAAACTACTTCTGCTGCACTCGTTCTTCTTTTGATTAATCAAGAGTGCCCAGGCGTCAGTGTGAATTCGATGCAGCGCCATCTATGGGAATGGCGAGCTAAACTCATTTCAGCACAATTATAGTATAAACGCCATTACAAAACAAAAAAAAAATATATATATATATGAATCGATTTTTGGAATTCTATTAATCGATTTTGAATCGGTAGAGCTTGAATCGCGATACGAATGTGAATCGATTTTTTTGCACACCCCTATTCGTCATAATCATTTTATTTCATCATCTGATCTAATCCTCAAAATGTCACTCTGCCTTTCTGTCTCAATGTTGTCTCTACTGGAGCCATAAAACTGCTGTCAAGAACTTTCGAACGACACCAAGTGAAAGTTTTTTGGTGAAGTCACGCGTTGCATCATGTGTCAACTGTGTTGTGTATTCAAATGCACAAATATTGCTGATATTTGCACAAAAAGTCATACAGAAGAGTGATACACTACTGTACTACACCATACTGTACTACACTTTACTATGTTATATTATACTGCTGTTTAACTCTGACCAGGTTCAAAAACCTTAGACTTTCTTGGTCAGTATTGACTATAGTTAGTATGTGTCTCCACCTCTTTTTTTATATATACAGTATATATGAATGTGTTACGTTCCAATGATAGCTCTCCTTAATTACTCTTTTATCTGTCTTCTTCTGTTATACAAAAGTAAGGCTACAAATAATGATTTTTTTCCATAAACATTAAATCCACTAAATATTATCTTCATTCATTAATTAATCCCTTGGTCTATAAAACACCATAGAATAACGGGAAATGTCCATCTTAACCCCAATGTTTTCAAGCACAAGGTAACATCTTCCGTTTGCTACTTGTGCCCAACTAACAGTCTAAAACCAACAGATATTTAACTTACAACTCAATAGACAAAGACCAGATCATTTGAGAAGCTGGAAGCGGCTCATGTTTGCTTGAAAAGTGATTGAAACAATTGTTGCCAATACATTTTCTGTCAGTCAACTAATTGATTAATTGACTAATAGTTTCAGCTCTAAATTGTTGTTCCCTTTTTGTATTATGAAAAATGTGCTATTTTCAATTGATTGATTTCCATATTTTGTCCTCCGGAGATGAGATGAGAGGAGAGAGGAGAGGGCAATAGGAAAGTAGAGGCGAGGCGAGGGGAGGGGAGTAGAGAAGTTGAAAGGCTTCTTTTATCTTCTTCTAAATCAACTGTCAACAATGCAGGAAATTATCAAGAGAGACAAAAAAAAGTGGAGACAGGGCTCTGGGAATGAGAAAGGAAAGGAAGGAGTGAGGAAGGGAGGGAGGGAGGGAGGCAGAAAGAAAGAGAGGAGGAGGGTAAACATTACAGCTCTGTGCCAAGCAAACATGAGATGCTGGGATACTTCAACAAAAAGCCACCGTTCATATGGGCGAGAAAGAAACACCAAGAAACAGAGGGAGAGAGCATGAAAGAGAAAGACAGTTAGGTAACCGGCACAAAACGCTGGGAAATGGAAAGTGAAAGCATCAAGCAGCAGATATCCAGCCGCTGTCGTGAGATACTTTTTTTTTTTTTTTTTTTTCCTGTTTTGGACTTTGAACCTACATACAGCTCTTATTTGGTAGGTGTTTACATGGTATAACACATTGCCTGCAGGTTTAGTTTGACCCTTCTGACACTTTGTTCACTCATACACATAAACATGACAAAACAAACCAAGAACTTCAGATAAACCTGCATAACCACACTTTCTAAATGAGTCTGTAGAATCCACTAATTGTGTGTTACGTTCAACAGATAGTCAGTCCAATTCATCGTATGTAAGAGGAGCAACATCGCTATAACATATCATCATTTACTGATGGATACCAACAGTAGGAAACTTCAAAATCAACTCAATGTCAGTGACAACAAGAAATGGGAAATTTAATTTTTCACGTATGATAGTAAACTCAATATATTTATATATATTATTTTACAGATAATTGGATAAAATAAGCAATTTCTAAAAGCCATGTTGGATCTCTGGTATTTTAATGGATTTTTTAACTATTTTCTGACATGTTATTGATTAAATGATTTACAGATTAATCTATAAATGGCAGTTAGTGGTAATCAGTCAGTCATTTCTTGCATGAAGATATCTGTCAGCTTAATAAAGCCACTTGTTTTTAATTAGGGCTGTCAAAATAACATGTTAATTTCGATTAATTAATCTGAGAAAAAATAACGCGTTAAAAAAAATAACGCAGATTAATCCATTCCATATTGACGTTTGACCCGGAGCCATTCTAGCCACCATTCGACTATAAAATGAAGGAGGGAGACGAGAATGTGCTGCCTGGATCATTAACTGGAACATTTACTTGTAAAAATCTTCTTCCTGCCAACCCTGGCTACCGAAATCTGGTGCCACTGATATGTCTGCACTTATCTCTGGTGCTCTGAAGACGATACAGGCAACACAAACACCGCTGCACGTGACGCTAGTTAACACTATACTCGACAGCAGCTAACGTTAGCCTACCGCTAGCTAATTAACACTATACTCGACAGCAGCTAACGTTAGCCTACCGCTAGCTAGTAGCTGGATTAAACACGGTTACAATGCTGACAGCTAAAGCTAAACGGTGTAAAGTTTTGTGTTTTAGAGGATTCAACACCGGTATGTAACAATCTGCAGCTGCCGTCGGAGAAACAACACAGACAACTACAGCCTTGTGATGCATTTTAAGTTATTGTAAATGTCCTTTTCCCATCTGGTGGTTGTTTTTGTCGTTCAACAGCAATTTACTAGTGAAATAAGTTATTTTTATTGTTATACATTATTATTAAATCATTTAATTTTGACCATATGGCCTTAGCAATAAACAAGCCATTCTTTAATGTCACCGACTGTTGTTTAGTACCCTTTTTTTTCTTTTCTTTTTTTACTTTCTTAAAAAGTATCGGTTCAGGCACCGCTAATTATGTATGTGATTCATTTCGATTAATTAATCACAGAGTATGTAATTAATTAGATTAAATTTTTTAATCGATTGACAGCCCTATTTTTAATATAAATGAAACATTGGGTTGGCATACCCTCTAGAGCTCCGCTGCAATTCATCATATGTGCCAGCAGCCGCAGCAGAGATGGTTTTCAAGGCAAACGCACCTGTCTGCTCCACCACAGGGATAGCCCATGTGTTGTGCATTATCAGGAGAGAAGGGTTACAGGGACGAGAGGAAGAGAAGCTGCAGACACTTGCGGCCGTCAACCTCTTGACCTCACAGAACAGGAACGCCTCCACACATCCAGCCCACCAATGGGTAAGGCCTCCTATCACAGGCAAGGAAGCAGGAAGCAGCTCGTCCACTTGACCAAATCACACCTCTGCTACAGTAACAGTGAGGGCAGCGATCTTTCTAGGAAGCACACCATTTGCATTCAGAGAAACAGATAGTTTAACTGATAGCGGACTTTATGCAAGGTGCAGATGTAGTTTAGTACTGTACATAGCAAAGGCGTAGCAATTCAAGGAAGGATTCCAGATATAATGGGCAGCTTATCAGGGCCAACTAAACGGTCATTATCAGTATATTTAAAAGGGAAATTGTGGATGATTGTTTGCAGACATAGCGATAAATGGTGGATAAACTTATATCTTCACAGAGTTAGCATTTTGAATCGGAATCACCACTGTCCCATACCGACTTGGGTTTTAACCAACAGTTATTTTCATTATCGATTATCGGCGCAGTGCTCACTCCAAATTAAACGCTACATTACATCACTTCCACCGAGAACAGTGAGGGCAAAACAGTATCAACGATCTGTTTGATTCAAATATTCTCTGGTCCAGCTCAGCTAAAAACACAAAAACACGGAATCCGTAAGCATGTACGTGTTTGTAACCATTGGGCTACCGACAACGTTTCAACTGACTTTAACAGTTAAGATAACATACTCGACTGTCGACAGCTGTTACAGATGTGAACTAACCACATACAGTTGCTTTGGTCATGGACTGAATATATGGAAAACACAATGGATATGTTTCCCCAAGTGGGGCTTCCCTTTGGCCTGTACAATTATAGGGGAAACACTGGATGAGGTTTATCTATAGCTCTCTTCTTGTTCTCTGCCTCTCTTTCACATGCTCGCACACACTTTCCAGAGCTGCATTGTCTTGTCTGTGTAACTTTATAGCTGCCCCAGCTTCTGTTCCTGATACACAAGCACTGCTCAGTAACACTACCTCTCGAATAACATGTTCTAGGGTCACACACACACACACACACACACACACACACACACACACACACACACACACACCAACATCATCCTGCCCCCTCCCTGACCCCATTTCGACCAGGCGTACCTGAAGGTTTTATTGGGCCAGCAGCGAACCGCAACTCACCGAGGGTAGAAAGCAGAGAACCCAGATTATGCCTGAGGTCAGACGGAGACCGATGTTCTTGGCATCACGAGTCCTCATGAAACATGAGAACTTCCTCATTGCGCTTAGAATAACCTGTCTCAGGATATTAAATGCAAACACAACCAGTCCATCAAGGCTGGGTCCCTATATATCAATCTGAGTGTTTATTTGCACCTGCTGGAGGAGAAAACGGGACAGTGTTACTCCAAGAAAACTTTGATTACATGTGGTAAACTGTCTGTCCGAAGAAAGCACAATACATTGAGTTTCTAATGATATACTCTGAATTATTAGCACCAATCCCCTTGTCCTTGTTCAGGCACTTTAGTGGAGTAAAACTAAATGACAAACTGATTATGTGGGATCAAACAAAGCAGCTGCAAAGTTACATTTAACCCATGTGATGACTCACCATCACACAGGCCGACACAGATGAATGAGTTGTACCTGTCAAAGATGTAGCATAGAGAACATAGATGGTTATTCAACCCTTTGCCTATTCATGTGAAAGACGTAGAAAGGCTAAAGCAACAATGGCTACCCCGCTTTAACCTGACTCCAGTCTAAATACAGTTCTTTCTGTTCTGTTACATAATTGCAGTGTATTCAATTTTAGAAAAAACACAGAAATGGGGGATTTTACAAGTATAAATTTCCCTTGCTTGCAATTGCTTCAGTTTGAGTGCAAATCCCTGCTTACATTATGCTGTTGTACTCTTTAGCGCCACATTTCTGGTATTCCTCCTGACCAACTTAACTCATACATACAGTATACAATAGTATACAAACTCAAAAACCCTGTGTAACTACCATTTAAAATGCTCAAATAAGAGTTTTCATCCAGACTTTTTATTAAATTTGCTATGAATACAAGGACAACATAACTGGGCTCTTATAACTTTCCAAATGTCTGCGTGTGAGCTTTGTTTACATTCTTATAGTATATAAATGTTGGAGCCAAAGGGGCTTAACTTTCAGAGAACAGTGTACAGTGATATAAACCCCATTCAGCTTGTGTTAAGAGGGATATGGGTGTAGTATTTAATCCATTTAAAAACACAAGTTTTTGCTTTGATAATATTGATTGCACACCTTTGTGATCAGCTCAGCACCTGGAACTTAAGGCTACACAGGTAGTCAGACCAACACAGCTTCTTCCACTTTGTGGTGACTGATCAATTGCAAAATCCAACAGTCCCTCTAGCATTTGTTTCACAATGTAACACACTCGAGCTGCAGGCTGTGATAAACAACCTCGTCTGAAACCAAAAAAACTAAAAGAAACGTCTTGGGGCTGCAAATTAGAGCCTTCCCAAATCCTATCTTACCTGTTGAGTGACTGTTGAGTTAGGGCCTGAATTAGAAATGAGACATTTGGAAAGATTTTAAGAAGAAAAAAAATCTACAAAAAGGTACACTTTCAATGAAAGAGATGTCTGTAAAATGCATAAATCATGTCACAGGGCTAGTCTCCATCTAAACCGTGGCTTATTGTCCATAGCCTAAACCTTTGATGCTAAGACTTTTTGATACCTCTGACTTGTGGAAGCAAAATAAATTGCCCATTCATGCACCAAAAAGAGAAATCCTTTGCTCTCACCTAAACCAAAACACACCTCAGCGGGTAGCCAATCATTTCGTCCCCCCCCCTTGAAAGCCCCCACAAAAAAAAGTCGAATATCAGTTTTTCACAGAAAAAAAAAGACATAGCCACATCAGCCTTTCACCAAAGGAATGTCATCTGACGTCATGTATTTGGGATCGGATTTCTCCCTCTCCTCTTTCTCGCGCCCCTGAAAAAAGTAAGCGTGCGTGTGTGTGTGTGTGTGTGTGTGTGTGTGTGTGTGGGTGGTTATTTTTTCCCCTAGTCTATATTCTCCAACGTGCCCACTGGATCCAGAGCCCACAGCAGGGGGATATGTGATTCTCAAATCATAGACCCAATTATACGTCCACCGCTAATCATGACAGCATGACAATTAACCACTCAGTCCTGTTATTACATTTTTTTTTTAACTGACGCACAACCACCAAAATCTGACTACCGAAGTCATCTTTTGCATCTCAAATTTTCCGACCCATTGCTGCCACATCTCTCCTCTGAACTAACACGGCACTGTTTCAAGCAGGAGACCAATGTTTGATCTCCACGTCTGCATCAGAGAGAGATTTGTCTTCCCTGCACAAACAGACAGACACGTAGTCGTTTCTTAGAGAGAGAGAGAGAGAGAGAGAGAGAGAGAGAGAGAGAGAGAGAGAGAGAGAGAGAGACTGGCTGGAAGGAATGCTAGGATATGCTGGAGTTGGGATTTTTTTTTCTTCTCCAAAGCCTTTTTCCTGCATTCGCGCACAAACTCAATGGAAAGTCGCTATAACACCTTCCCTTTAACATTTCTCAGCAGTTACCCAATGCATTAGAACCCCCCTATAGTGTCAATTCAATGATTTCGCAACCCCCTCTGTCAAATCTGACTGCCTCAGCATCTTCCATTCCAAGTTATTTTCCAGCTATAAAAGTGTTCGTTTCCTGATTATGAGCAGCAACAAGCCGACTATTTCCAGAATGCAAGTCGCAGTGCAACAACTGAGATTTGTTGCAGAAATAGGCAAAAGAGAAAAGGTTTTCTCCTGTTGCGCACTCACTCCATCTGAAGTCCTCGGAGACAAAAACACATTCTTTCGCGAAAGCTGAGAAATCGGGGCCACAAAGAGCAAGACTCCAAACGCACAGCCCGACACATTCACTCGACTAGTGTGAATAACTAACACGATAAGCTCCGCTGGTTAGATTTTAACTTCTTGTTTTAAAATAAACGGGAAATTTTTGCCCAAAAGTTTCGATTCTCCCTTCCTCCGCAGCAGCAGCGAAGCAGTTTTCCTTTTTCCTTTGCGCTGGCCAAGTGGCCCAGACTGCCGGCGTCAGCGCTCAGTTCTCCAAACTCACAGACTCACAGACACGCACTTCTAAAACTTTTCCAACATCGACTCCATCTGCTTCTATTCCCGTACTTTGCGGGGTGGTTTCGTACCGTGAAAGAAGTGTAAAAAGAACTCACCTCGCTGCAATAAAATAATCTTCAAACAGACGGGGCTGCGTGTTTTTTTATTCCCAGGGTCGAGTCTTGCCTGTCTGCTGGCGCGGCGTAACGCGTACTGGGAGACTCCGCCATGTCAATCAAAACGCGACGCACATGTAGGTCAGAGCCCGCCTCCTTTTACCGTAATACACTGCGCATTGACAAAAAAAGAAGAAAGAAGCCAAAACAGAGAGCAGAGCTGCTCCCTCACCGTTGGGACAGAAGCAATCAGCAGGCTTGTCTTTTCGAGCAGAGTAGGTATTTTACATTGATTTCTAAACGATTTTTGATCCAGTTTTTATATTCTATCCATTTATGTATCAATATAAAAACGGTTTTCACTGTTATAGATTCATTCTGATCGCCATAACAACAAAACCTTGGAGCTGTTTTAACAAATACTTTTTGTATAAGACATTTTGTGTTAGTATTTTATTTGATGGCCACTAATCAGGTAAAGGTAGAAAACAGTTATAATGATGGAAAGAAACATCCATTTGGACACCAAACACGTCAAACACCACTTTCAGATTTTTTATTTTTTTAATTATTTCCAGGGGGGAAACAGGTAGGTTGTTGTGTCCAAACGAATTGCTGTCAATGGTTATGTCAGCCCAAAAAGGTGGGTGAACTCCTCTGCAAATAAAAGCAAACTGAATCCAGTTTAGGCTGGTTTAGGTTTATCTTTCATTGACAAAGCTATATCTTTGTACCAGAACCCACAACAGCAAATGACCTGCTGGACTTGTGTCATCTTGCTTGCACTGGTCACTTTATTACAACAACAAAAAACTAAATGATCAATAAATGTCAATAAAACTGAAGAAAAAAAACTTTATTATAATATGCAATCGTTTCCTACAGACATAACATATGCAAAATAATCTGCCTGTAGCAGATTTTGGATGTGTCAAGTTGGTTAAATCTCCTATCAAATTCCTCCAAAACAACTTAGACAACAGGCCAAAGACCCTCTGGTGGCTGCACTGGAACCCAGCATCCCTCAGCTTACAGGTCCAAGGGTTACAGGTCTGATTTTTTTTATTTTTATTTAACCTTTATTTTACCAGGGGAAAATCACATTTAGATTAAAATCTCTCTTACAAGTGAGCCCTGGCCAAGAAGGCAGCACATAAAAATACACTTTAACATACAATAAATAACAGACAGACAGGGATGGACAGACTGATACTGGTGCTTAAGATAGAAACATCATGATCTGATTTATACCGGAAAAAAAAAGGAGAGCCAAGTTAAAAATCAGTGGCATCTGTGCTGAATCTAGTGCATTATACGTAGATGTGCTGAAAGGAATCACAACGCCTCATGTGTACTATGCAGGGTAAACCATAATATGACTTGTAACTTTACAGTACTGTATATCCGTTCAGCTTCCTTTAACTGAATGCATTACAGCACAGATACATGTATACACAGAGTAGTTATATCTATGCGTGTTGGTGCCTGAAATTAAGACATTAACATCAACAGTACATGTCAGCATCAGAGCAGAGAACCTGCCAAGTGTGTTGATGCCTAATGCATAATATGATTAAGTTCAGTAAAAACCCACATATTGCCATTTGATGGAAAGGGAGAATATTTCTTGAGCATTTCAAAACTAAAATGGGATTAAAATTACAGACTATGATGCTGAATAATTTCGAAATATTCAACATCAAGTATATTTTATTCCCTAAAACAGATTGAATGCATACAGTATTTTGACTGATGACTATGGAGAGGTGAATGCCACTCAGCTGAAAACAGTATGAAAGTGAATAATTCAATGCACAATAACACCCTCATTAGACTCAGACATAGACTTACAGCCAGTCCCAGAACTGCATTTTTCAAATTTGGGTCCCAGACTGAAATATGTGGAAAAAAAATCAGTAGAGAAGACACTGTTTTCTTTTACATTAACATAACTACAAGCTACATAAAGAGCAAGGGCGAACAACACACAAACAAGCTGTAAATAAATGAACAATGGGCTTTCCATCTGTCATGTACGTCTTTGGCTCCGACAGTAATCGGCCTCTTTCTTTCTGTGTTTTCAAGCAAGCAGACTCAGCCAAATACACTCATTGCCCCTGAGTTCTAGATTTCTCTCTGCTGGCAAACACACACACACACGCACACACACACACACACACACACACACACACACACATTCCAGCAACTGCACTAAGAAAACAGCCACTGGTGTAGTTCTAAGCCAGAAGAAAGACAAATGGCCCTGGATCAGGACAGCTTGCCTGTAAAAAGTTAAATTCAATTCAGTTCTATTCAATAAACACTAATCATCCTCAAAGGGCAATTGAGATGGCAGGCAGAAAAATCCTTCTCACACACCAAAAGTACAATGCAGCTTATGTACAGTGGGCACAGACAAGACTGTGGAGCCCCCTAACTGCAGAAATAGTGTATGATACCACTCAAACAAGATGGGTTATTTCCAAATTCCGGTTGTTTGGATTTATATTGTGATCAAATTTTCTGGAAATTCATTTGAGCAGTACCAAAAGAGTTCACCCATTCAAGTCTATCAAAATGCCCTTTTAATAATATATATTTTTTTAAATAAATCTTCAGGACAGGGCAGTAAAATGCACTGATGTTTCTGCCACATTGTATTCAGTGTGTTGTAACATATAGTCTTTAGAATTGAGTTTTTGTTTAACCTGTCATCAACACAAAGTGTCCATCTATTCAGCCATCAAGTAGCTACATTTCAATAAGAAATGGCATTAACAAAAAAAATAATCCAGAACATAATTAATTAATAATTAAATAAATTATTCAAATCAAGGTTCTTGATGACGTTGATGAGAAAAAGCCTTTTTCATTTTTTTTAAATACAGCTACAAGCCATCAAGTGGATATTAAAGTAGACTACACAATATTTAGAGTTGACAAAACAATCTTACAAGCGGATCTTCAACAGCAGATGAAGTTTGCCCAGTTATTGTGAAAATATGGATGTTCAAATGTCTAGGTCCCAGTACACTAATGAGGTAAATCTATGTTAAAGTCTTATTAATCTCCTCTTTGAAATCTGTATTAATCACAAAGGAGAAGATGTAGCTAAAGAGAAGCAGATGAGTTAGGGAAGGGCTTTGAAACTTTTAAACAAGTGAGAAGTGAATTGTTGTGCAACAGGGTAACACTGCAACACTGTAACCCAATATCAGGGAGTTGTTCCCACCATTTTGTACAGTGGAAACTTGTACATTTGGGATTTGTGTACCGTCAGTGTGTGAATAAAAAAAAAAAAAACCTATTGATTCAAATAAATTGGTTAACAAAGCCAAAGTAGGGCAACCTTGAGTGACGTATTGGACCTTTACAGACAGCCAGTCACATTAGATTAGATCTGTGGAGGAGAGTGGATGAGGACAGACTGGAGGGAGCAGATCTTGGAACAGCGACACAGCTATTTCTCCTGTATGTCAGGGCCAGGCCTCCATAACCACCAGATGTTTACCACCAACCCAGCTGCTTTCTCTCTCTCTCCTTCTTTCTCCCCGTCTCTCCCTCTCAGTTTTTTCCTCTCCGAGGCTCTTTAAAGCAAGCCCTCCCTGTAATCATGCACACTCAGTTCACCAGAGGTCTTTGAAGTAAGTGGAATGTGTCCAGCCATATGATAGTACATACTGTATATTCTAATAGCACAGAGAAAGCAAAGCAGAGAAAGCGGGGTAAGAGATTGTTGGATTGCAGCCAGCTCTTTGGTGTGGTTTTCTAGATGTTAATTGTGCCCTCGCTTGGGTCTTACATGCGTGTGTGTGTTTATGTATGCATTTATGTGTGTGTGTATGTTGTGTCTACATGAGCATGTGTGTGCATATGTTCAATAAAATGCTAGTCTGAGGCACCAGGTGACAGATGATAATGGGCGTCTGGCAGCAGAAAAGACTTGGAGGGAACATGATGGTGCAGGTGTGTGTGTGTGTGTGTGTGTGTGTGTGTGTGTGTGTGTGTGTGTGTGTGTGTGTGTGTGTGTGTGTGTGTGTGTGTGTGTGTGTGTGTGTGTGCATGTCAGGTACTTCCTCCCATGGATGTGAGGATGGAATTTGGCTCATCGTAAGTTCAAAGGAGTCAACCCAAAGCTCTCTGCACACCAACAAGAGCAGGCATGCCTCTCTTCTTCTTCTTCTTCTTCTTCTTCTTCTCTCTCTCTCTCTCTCTTTCTCTGTCTTTGACTCTTTGACAACCTCTCTCTCCCCTTCTCCCTCTCATTCTCTTTTTTCTTGTAGTTGTGTGATGCAGCTGTCTGGACAACCAAACACTCACTTTATTAATTTCTTTGCTTGACGTGATTTGGAATGTAATATGATGATCACTGAAGTCCAATCCCCTCCTACCACCATAAAAAAATATTCTCTGCTTTACATTTTGTTACATGACATTTCTCTTTAACTGATAAATCAAGACAGAAATAATGCATGATTATTATATTTTTGTCATGTTATTCTTAATTGAAGCCACATGTGTAGGAAACTTTGCCATCTGGTGGTACAGTAGCACACTGTGGCTGTCAACACAGAAGACCCATGAATACTGAGATGAATGGGCAACACAGACGATGCAACAATTTTAACCCAGTTTCATTTTGAATGTATGCCATCAGAATATTTTTGAAGGATCTATAATATAATCACCATCTGCAGCCATGCTGAAGCTCTGCAAGGCTGCATGTGCCCACAATGAAAAAGCTCACATGCTGATGTTTAGAAGGTAATGTTTATTTGCTAATTAACATTAAACACAAAGAACATCTGAGGCTAGTGGGAATGTAATTGGTTTCACAGGTATTTGGTAACAAAGCAAAGTATTTGGATCCATTGAAAGTTTTACTTGATGATAGAGCTATAGGAAAATTGGGGGAATTTATTCTGAGGGGGATACAAATATCTGTACTTAATCAATCCCTCCAATAGTGATGACATTTCTACCTGAACCAAAATGTCAACCTGCTGGTGACAACAGAGAAAAAGTCAGGGGATCGACATAATCATTTGGATTCATCTTCTGGGCACCGTGAATTTCTGTACAAAAGTTCATGGTAAACAGTCCAATATTTGCAGAGATATTTCAGTCTGGACCAAAGTGGTGAACAGACCAACAGACAGACAGTTTTAGCCAAGCTGCTAGCATGGCTAAAACCTCTACACATGCTTTAAAT
The DNA here is from genome assembly GCF_008315115.2 of Sander lucioperca. Classification (NCBI taxonomy): domain Eukaryota; kingdom Metazoa; phylum Chordata; class Actinopteri; order Perciformes; family Percidae; genus Sander; species Sander lucioperca. The sequence continues at coordinate 22,637,437 of NC_050190.1, read as the reverse complement.
GTTTGGTACTGATATTTGGTATTTTATTTGTCATATATCTAGTATCTCTGGTATGTCTGGAACAAGCACCAGAACTCCTTCTGTGCCCAAGCACATCTCTCTGTCTCTCTTTGATAAGATGAATTGCTTCCAGTTGCTTCCTCGCTCTTTTTCCGGACTTTTCCAAACAGCTTTATCAAAAGATCATGTTTCTGGTATCACTGGTATGTCTGGAACAAACACGACCCTCGCCTGATTCAAGAGCCTTCAATGGCCAGACACATCTCTCTGTCGCCTTCTTTTTCTCTTTAATAAGATGAATTGGTTCCAGTTGCGTCCTCACTCTTTTGGGGGATTTTTTTTTAGCTTTATCTAAAGCTCAGGGGTGATCTGTGTTTGTTCCAGCTCTGCCGAACATGTCATGTGTTCCTACTTACAGAACACCTTCCAGTCATGACATCTCAGGGGTGACATCATACCGACCGGATCACACCACCATAGGGTGGTGGGTGTTGGCAATCATGGCAGAGGAATGTCCATGACTCAAGGAGCTGGGACAGCGATCTGGTTGGCTAATGGCTTTGTCCCTGACATTTGTGAAAAAACAAGCATAGTGCCATTTCAAACAATGACCAGTCAATTCTGACCTTCGGTGGGAGGAAAATTGCTAAAATCACAACATGTTGGCATGCCAACTATTACACCATTCCCAGGACAATCCTTGTATTCAGAACAATAAACCCACAGCAAAAAACCATGCCTACAGTCATCCTTGATTTGCCATGGATTACATATCTAAGAAAAAAACTGTAAGAGAAGTCCCACGTAAATGAATTTGAATGAGTAAAATGAGTACATCAACACTGGCAAATAGAAATGTGGGAATCAGTACGTGTGATGGCTTCATCCCAAAACGCTATCAGTTGAGGTAAACTACCTGAAATTCAAATTCAGTCCACATATTAAAAACACAGATGATCACAACCTAAAAACTAAAACTTGTATAGATGTAAAGGGATACTTTTAACCATGTTAGTAGCATGGCTCTATGGTTGTCAATGTCAGTAAATACATGAACAACTATTGGATGGTGTGTCATGAAATTTGGTAGAGATATTCATTGTGCTAGGATGATGAATCATAATGACTTTGGTAATTATCTTACGGACGGTGGTACTAGCAAAGAGGTCAGTGGTGCCAGATGGTACCGTTTGGCTCCTGCTGGGTGTGGACAGACACTTGGGTGTGCCAGAATGGGTCCACTTGGAAAGCTAGACAAAAGAATTGTACCACACGACACGGACTATGATGTCTATGGTAAAATCCAATGACTTAATATATAACTTAATATATTACTTATTTAATATGATAACTTAATATCATTGGCTGGTGGTTAGCCTGGGTGTCGCTTAATGTTCTCTGCCAAAAGAACAATCAACAATGTGCCACACTCACCAGACACTTGGTGTTTGTCATGACAACAGTGACGCCAGCCACAGTGATTCAATACAGAGCTGCTGACGTCAGGCCAGTCACAATCCAATCCATGTGGGTCTGAGAATCAAATCCTGCACTTGGCGGAGAAAACAAACTTCAGTAACCTTTAAGTGTCCCAGTGTCAATTTGGCTTAATGTGGAATAAAATGTTATTGTAACGTGTATTTCCAACACATGTACAGAAAAGTAGAAATAGCAAAAAAATCTGCCTTTAGGTAAAAAGGTCAGAACCCTGGACAGGGCACTCAGCAGTTTAAAAGCCTGTAAAGTACACTCTACTGAGCACCATTGCAGACAAACACACTTACTGTACACAGTGTGTGTACACAAGGAGGGAATGATGACGAACGTGCGTGAGAGAGATTTTTCTATGTGAGGGGATGGATGGGGGTGTATGTAACTGTAAATAATCATCAAGGAGAATTAATATTCTTGAAACATCTTTATTTAAACCTTAAAAATTCAGACAAAAGCAACAAATAACAGGGGGCGGGGCAAAGAAAAGAAGAGAAGAAAAAAAGAAAGAAAGAAGTGAAAAGAAAGAAAGATTGACAAAAATAAAACCATGCCAATACAATAAATCAGGATTTGAACACATCTCAGCCTACTCAAGTATCCTCTGCACAGAGGAAGTACATTATTATGTCTACCTCTCAAGGTAAAGATGTAAGTTCAAAGTCAAAGTCTTTGCATGGCTTCTCCCCTAGCCTGATGCTGCATGTATGAGTACCAGGACACAATTGGAGACGCCCCATTGCCTTCAACAGTTCTTCTTAAATAATGTCTGGATGAGCGGGTCTCCTTGGGAGTGTGTGAGTGTACATATGTGTGACCACAGTGGTGAAACATCAGTCTCAGAGCTCTCCATATGAGATGTTCCTCATATTTTTGTGATTGTCAGATCAGTCCTCCAGAGGATTCCCCCTCTTGTGATGATGAAATCCACCGTGCATCGAACACACAAACATACACGCATCTAATATAATTTACCTTCCTATCCTGAGCCACACAGTGGCACAGCAATACAAACCATCAAAATACATCAAAAATCGGAGCCGTTATATCTATAATGGCTTATCATTAGTTATTATTATAATAATATAGTTTTAATACACAGTCAGGCACATTTACAATGGCTGTAGAGCAGAAGGGGGAAACTTAAGGTCCTTAAGGCCTTACAGCATCCACTAGCTCTTTTCTTTCCCTTTTAATAGCAACTACTGTATAGTGTGGTGTGTGCATAAGTGTATCTGTGTGTGTGTCTGTGTACAGCAAGTGCCAATAAAGGAGTTATGAATTTAAAGCCAATGAGGACAAAAGCTGTCCCATACAATCTAATTAAAGAGTTAAACAAGCGCGCACACACACACACACTGACCCCAGGAACACCATCCCCATGGCAACAACTATGACGTATAAACAGCCCGAAACTGAGAGCTACACATTACATGCGCTAAAACACACCCGCTATCAATTACTTCTAAGCAAACACACACTCCTAGCTATTACAGTAAGGACAGTGTACATACATGCACCTGTCCCTGTGAGTGCAGCACAGTAAATATAGGAGTTAAAAGGTCAGTCCCTTCAAATTATAAGGCAAAATCTCACTTGGTATATCTGTCTGTGCAAATAGTTCCATCTCTGAGGTCATTTAAATACAATAGAGGTGAAAGGAAGTATGTTGGTGCTTAAAGCATGCCAAATTACATTAACATATGCCCCCCTTTACGGTAGGTAGCTCCAATAATGTGTTTGAGGCAAAAATGTCAGATACATAAAACTATGTGCAAGCTAGACACCACTAGAGGTGTGAGAATATATGTGTTTTCATAATTTGGGGGAACTGACACTTTAGGAGGCATCCTTAGTGATGTGTTTGGTGTGTGTTACAGGGAAAATGGACGTCAGAAAATTTCAAACGGTGTATGACAATGAGATGTTTAAGCAGAAAAAAATGACAATTTTGGCATAAATTTCAAAAACAGATCAAAGTATTTACCAGGTACTGTACACAATCAACAATAATGGTGGGATGTGCTAGATAATTGCTACACAGTTCTTATGCGTATCTATTGCGTTTTTACAAATGTTACAGGTGGAAATGTGTGGGCAACTCTACCAGAGAGTTTGATATGTTTTTTAACATGCATCATTTTCTGTGCATATGTCTCACTGTGACCTGATTGAGAATTAAAAAAATGTAGAGGGACCTTTTAGTCTATGTAGTCAGAGACTTTTTCCAGGGAACGCTGATAATGCCGCACTAATAATTTTGCAGCTCAGGCTGTGCAGTGAACTGAACTTCCTTTTGGAAAAGTTACCCGGCCATTATGCACCGTGAATGGCAGTAATGGCATGCAGTAGCACAGACTGGCCAGAGCGTGGCACTGTTACAATCATCCAAAGTGTAACATGATTCCTCCCTGAAGGGACTAGAGGTTTAACGACTTCCTTTCTGAGGAACACAGTGAGAAGCTGCACAGGCAGCAGGTTTCTGATGGCAGTGTCTGTCTGTATGTATCATTATTGAGCAGATGACTGTGTGTTTTCAGTGCCTATCACTGTAATTATCTGTTTCTGTCTCCCCGTTTCTCCAACCAGGAGTCTATTTGTGTAACTGACAGTCTACCTATCTGTCGACCTTCAGATGATTGTCTTCTGGCAGGATTGTCTGTAGAAAAATCACAATTACAATTAAACTTTTTTTACAGTGACATTTTTTTTTCTTGATTCCTTTTAGAGCTTATCATACACTTCTCCTCCCCATCGCTGGCTTTGTTCTCTCGGATGGAGTGTAGAGCTGGAGGCAGCGAAATTGTTTTCTGTATGAATACAGATACATTATTGCACCAGACAAAGAACAGCACGTACTGGTTTAAGGTCACACACACACTCAAAAAAAACGATCCATTCTGAGGAGACTCCAGAGTCATCAAAAAACAGATGCCAAAACCGTTTTCTCTCTCTGTCTTTACGCCCATGTACTGTGGGCATCCATCCAAAGGGACCTTCTATCACTTTGTTCCTGATTGTTTTTCAGCAAGAAAGGCCTAGAAATTCCAGGGAAGAAGTTTTATGCTGACAGGTCCGATATGACCAGTTTTTCCATTTTATTCCCAATCTCTTCCGGAACTTGAAGCTCCTCAGATTCATAGTCATCATCAAAGGACCTGGGAACACAACACGCAGAGTAGAACTCGTTACTTGTGGTTATCATTTTATTGTCTTGACAATCAAGGTAATCTTCAGTTACTAAAAGGGGAAAACTGGAGAGAACTCAGCCTATTAAAAAGATTGATTGTATTTCAATACTTGGAAATGCACATAGTCGTGTAAGTAAGTGTGAGTCTGTGTGTGTCGTACCCATCATGTAGCTGTTCATTTGCAGTCTCCTCCGCCACCAGTATCTCATACTCTTCTGAGGCATATTTATCCCAATCAGATGGCTCTGGACCTTCACTATCAATGTCCTGGAACAACACATGCACACCATTTATCAGTATTTTGTGGGAGGGAGAAAGAGAGAGAGAGAGAGAGAGAGAGAGAGAGAGAGAGAGAGAGAGAGAGAGAGAGAGAGAGAGAGAGAGAGAGAGAGAGAGAGAGAATCTCATCTCAGTTTTTACAAAATAAAATAAGACACAACAAGAAGTAGCTTTAAAACTATACAAATACATGCTACCAGGAAGTGTGGAGCCTGTATCAAAACCCCTATAGCCCATTTTTCTAGTAGTAATGGAATTTTGAGAAAAAAAATGTTTTTAATTACCAAGTCATTTTGTAGATTTGAAAACAAAGTAATATTTGAATCCCATGCAATGTAGTAGTTTGAAAAGTTTGAGGGAACTGGTATAGAAAATGTTATTATATTTCCATCATCTTCCACAATATCTCCAAAGTTAACAAGGGACATGTTTTATCAATTATGAGACACAGATCATTTTTTGAATTTTGATAGATTTATTTTTCCTTTTCTCTATTGCAACAAGGAATCAATACCTCTAATCCCCCTTCAAATTGACAGCTCCTGCAATATGGCTGAATATTACATATAACAGATGCAAAATCACACCTTTTGCACAGCAAATGGGTCTCTCTGTTCGTGGTCCAGGTATTTCTCCAGGTTGAAGAAGGTGTCAAAGAATATGTGGGCCATCCGACAGCGCTTCAAATCACCAAGGGTTATCTTACCTGGAGAAAACAACATATATATACACAAACACATGCATGTGTAAAGTTCAGACAGCAAGGTAAAAAGGATGATGGCAGGGTGTGGCTTTCCAATAAAGAGAAAGAAAAGATAATGTCATTATAAAAAGGAAGAAAAACACCAAGGGTGAGCTTGTGCCGGCACTAACCTGAACTCTCAGGTTTGACCAGGTCGAGCATCTGGCAGAGCAAATCCTGGAAGGGCAGAGGTTCGATGCCCATCCTTTCCATCCTCTCACACTGTTCCTCATAGAAATACTCCAACTCAAACATGGACAGGATGCCATCGCCATCCAAGTCCATGCAGCGGAACCAGTACTCTATACTGGAGAGCGAAAGGACAAATGCATACAGAGTTACACACTACACACACACACACACACACACTCAAACACTCATACATGGTGGAAGAAGTGAATTTGCAAATAAAGGGACATCTGGCTGGGATGTAACATTTATTCAACACATGCAGAGAGAAAGAGAATGCTCAAACAGCTGTATTGTTGATTGTACAGTATATCACCTGGTGGGATTTTTCTTGTCTTCTTCAGACATGAGGAACCAGACGAACTCAGCGTAGCTCATCCTGCCTTCCCTCTGCACAGCGTTACCCCTGGAAACAAGAGAGACCGAGCCACTCACATTCAATACTGCCATTATGGTAAAGTAATCAGCTCCTCTGTGCTTGTTGACGTGTGTTTCCACTTACCGAGTAACGGCCCCTGAAAACAATCTTTCAATGATTCTGTTTGAGGATGCTGTCAGAGGAGAGAACGAGAAAAATAAGCAAATGTTAATTTGTTCAAAGACACAGAAACAAATGGATACTGTTGCCTACTTACTTGCGTAAGTACTGAGTAAGTTAATTAAAATGTGGCTAAGTGGTCAATATAATGCAGTTAACAGTGTAATGCATTTCACATCAGACAGCATGAGAGTGTTGAGCCTAGGACAAGCAGCTGTTGTTTTCTGCACTAGCTAGTGGGGGCCAAACGAATGGAAAATAAGCAAATGAATGTGCCAAATCCAAAGACAGTCTGTTTCTGATTCTTTACTGGCATCCAATCCATATTAAATACAATGAGACCAAGGGGCTTCACATTCTGTACAGCACTTGACTTGACACCATCAATTCTTAGACTAAGTATATCTAAGGATAGAGGTTGATGAATTCAAATATTATGTTTTTAATTTTGAAATATTATTTGTTTTGCCTTAAAGGGTAACTACCATTCTTTTCAACCCTATTTTCCTATGTTTTTGTGTCTAAGTGACTGATGGGAACAGCCATCTTTGACATTGGTCCAATATTAAGCGAGATCGCTGTAGTCAGCAGTGGAGAAAACAAGCTGCAATGTAAGTTAATAGGGCAATTGTGCAGCTTGTATTTACGTTCACAAAAGTGCTTGTTTTTGCCATTGACAGGCTCAGATTAATATTCTAAGTGTGTGTACTACTGGACCAACTTCAAAGATTGTTGTTCATAAAATAGGGTTAAGGTTGAAAAAAACTGTAGTTACCCTTTAAGGCCTAGATTCATATACTATTTATTTTTGTAGGATAACCCCCATGTGTCTGGTATGGACTTATTTCAGTTGGGGAAAATCTTTGAGTTGTTCTTACCATGGTCATTGTATCTCGCCAGGTCTTTGGGATCAATGTAGAGATCATGGTCAGCGTCTAGCTCCCAGAACTTGCAGTAGATGACGTAAAAGTGTTCGTAGGAGAAGTAATCTGTAATCTGGTTGATGTCGTCCTCCTCCTCCAGCAGGGCCAGGGTCTGTAGGAAGTTGCTCCTGCGTAGCTCCATCATGGTCATACGACCTGTCCACGAACGGTTCACCACGTAAAATATCCGCTGGATCACCTGGGATAAGTTATAGATGTACTCATTACAGGATTGCATGTACGAGTTCCATAATAATGCAGTAGAGAATTATGTTAATATTTGCCTCTACTGTTTTCAATCACACTATTTGTCCCCAAAAGGCAATTGGTTGAGCAGCAGTGAAACACAAACAAAAAGCACAAAGCACACATCATATAAATACAAAATAGAAATACACAAGTCACAACTATTTAAAAAATAAGTTAAAGAATGAGTAAAAATATAAAATCTCAAGATAATTTCAACAGTTGAGAGATGGCAGAGGCTATGAAATTAGTTTATGTCTGTTAGTTTTGGCTAATGGGAGTCTAAAAAGGGATCCAAAACAAAAGGTCTGACACTGACGAGAGCTTTCAGTCTATGAAAATAGCATGAAACTCACATGGGATCTTTCCAAGCCACGTCATCCGGACTCATTAAATATATTCCTCATCTTTCCATGAGGAAGACCTACCAACAATTCATCTACAACTGATATTTCTGTCCTCATTCATAATATGAGAAAGACAGGTCTTTAGCATACAATGGAAACAAGGGGGTCCTAGCTCCCTGTCCCTGAAACACAACACTTAGGCTTAGTAAAGAGCGGATTAGCACTCATTTCCTGGTACATGGACCTCCCAGGGCTACTTATGTCATGTACAGTAGCGGGTCAGCTGGCCTAAACTGAAGGAAGTGTCTTAATATGGGCATGTGGAGGGTCTGGGCCTCTGCTGAAGTGGGCCGTGTGTGTGTGTGTGTGTGTGTGTGTGTGTGTGTGTGGGGGGGGGGCAGCATCAGTGTTTCCGTGACGTCCCCTGACACATTAGTGCACGGACTTCTCTGCATCTCGATGCAGATAACCCTTGACTTCTAAAGCACGTGTGATATTTAATACTGATGACGGTTTGCTTTGCACAGTACAGTGGTGAGAGAAGTATTCAGATCTTTCACTTAAATAAAAAGCAACAATATCACAATGTTAAAATACAGCATTACAAGTCCATTTACAATGTTATCTAATTTTTGGACAGTTCAATCTAATACATCATATTTTATAACCTAATCAAATGTTTTTTTTATTAAAAAAATCTGTAAAATCTGTTATTCATAAAAACTGCTAGTACCCTTAGCTGTCATTTATATGTAGTGAAGTAAACGTTAAAATATAAATCATTTAAATCTTAATTCAATGAAATAAATGAAGTAAATTAAAAGTCATTAAAACTGTACTGAAGTTAATGCATTTAGTTACTTTACACCACTGCCACAGTGTCACATTTCTAAGACATTTGATGTTGTAATGAAACAATAACATTAATAATATTTATACATTTCTTTGTATTTATTCAATTCAATGTTGAATCATATTTGCTGTCCTAAAATTAAGTTTAATTAGTACTTCCCTTTCTGTGTATTCATGTGACCTTCAATACATCACAAGTGTGACGACTAGGACAACATTGATAAAACTCATATAATACTGTATTTTTTATTTTGTATTCCTCCGTTACAGCCGACACACAGACTAATACAAGCTTGAGACTAAATGGTAGTAGTTTTATAATTACACTAAAATACACCATCATATTAAAACATAAAGAGTTACCGTTGTTATGTAGCGAGAATGGAATTCAGGTGCATCCTTCAGAAATGTGAGCCCAGGATGCGTATCCACTATGTCCTAACCAGACAAACACAAACAGCAGAAACAGAAAAAAAACATAATTTAGACACGTGTGTGTAAATACAGAGGACAGCACAGAGATTAAGGGTAATGTTTGTGTTGCTTGTCTGATTGATGGATGTTGATAAGACCTGTACCTGCAGTAGAGGGATGAGGTCCTCCTGCTCCAGGTATCTACAGCTGGGTTTCGCTAGCAGGGAGATAAACCTCGATGCATCATCGTGACAACTGTGCAACAACCTGCAGGAGAGGGGACACGTTTTGGGAGACGTTTAATACAACCTAATGAGGGTTATGATGATGATGATTTTTCTAAGACTTGGATGAACATGAGGTCTGTCTTACTTCCTCCAGGTTGCAATGAAGGAGTGAACAGAGACGAAGCCTGTCCTCTCACCACCTGCTGAGTAGAACATGGGGGCCTTCCAGTAAAGTGGACACCCGCATGCCTGAACGGAAAGACAAGTAGCAATACCATTATCTTATCCTGAAAAACAAAGGGTACTGTACTTCACAGTGTTATTTCCTGGAATTGGTGATCACTGCTTTGAAGGAAGTGGCAGCATAAAAAAACAGCACTACATTAACCAGGTCACCATGTGTGCAATGTTTTCTAAAAAAACAAAAAACAAACTTGTGTGGAAACTTCGAGATGAAACTTAAAAATATTTACCTTAATCTCACATATTTCTGCCAGTAAATGCTGATCTTTTCCTTTTCCTCAACATCTTTGCACACCCTGCACTAAACCATACAGCCATTTGCCATTTGTTTATTTATGTCATTGTTTTTTTTGTTATTTTTTTACATTTATTGTTTATTTTCTTTTAATGTGTTAAGTATGCACCATCTACCAAGGCAAATTCCATGTAGGTGTTACTTACATGGCAATAAATCATTTTCTGATTTCATCTTTTATACTTTTATCATACTTAAAAGGAGGTACGTTAAGATCATTAAATCAAAAACAGAAGTAAAGGGTGTTTCTAGAATTATGAACATCGTGTGCTGTTAAACTGCTGACCTTTGCGATCTTGCCCATTTCATATATGTCAGCCTTTTCTTCCTCAAACTCAGTGAAGGCCGTCTCTATGGCAGCAATGGCTGCGTCGTGGTTGGTGGTCGGGCCCATGGCAGGGAGCCCACGGGGGTAGTAGAACCTGGGAATGTTGATGGCAGGAGGAGGAGGGCTGACTATCACTGGAGCTGGAGGAGGGCTGGGTGAGCGCGGTGTGGGGGGCGGTGTGACTGTGCTCAGGGTAGGGGCTGGTGGAGGTGTGCCTGGTTTCTTCTCCAGTTTGGACTGGACCTGAGAAGAGAGAAGGATGGTCATTTGTGGGGATGGACAAGCTGTGTTAGCTGTGGTGATAACTTTACACCTCAAATTTGCAATTCTTACAACTTAAACAAAGAACATTGTTAATTTTACCTTAGTTTCATATGGTTTGTGAACTACTTAAGCAGCATGCTAATGACTGAAACACCACAGTTTAGGTTTGCTTGGTGTGGCTTATTGTTCCAAATCAGAGCTACACTCTTGCATTGCATTTTAAATATCAACTGACAGCACTCTTAGAGCCATATTGTTGCATGATTTTGACCTGAAATGTATAAATTACCTCCTTTTTCTAAAGCCATATTAATTTTTATGTGAACTAAGTAGATAAATTAAGTACTTTTTCCCAGAACAGACAACAAGACAAAACTTCACTTTATGAGGATAAAGGACCCATGTAAGGCCTATGGTGGAAACTCCCAGTGAGTCATAAAACTATGTACAAACAACAAGAGACTTGTTTTAAAGTCAGCACTTAAGACTAATTCAAATGGTTGGCAAGAAAAGAACTGTGGCAGTGAAGACTATGTTGGCCTTAATTTAATGTATTCTAATCTCGGGAACCTTAACTAACTAATAAGGCAAAATTAACAACACTCATGGCAACAGTTCTGCTGTATTTATGATGGTTTGATCAAGCCCCTTAAGCTTTAAAATTCTGGGCATCAAATTGAACAACACTATGAAATTCAAAACGGGCCTTCTGGGCAGTATGCAGCAATGCTTGCATGAAAAAATTGTATAATGTGTCTTAGTTTGGGAAGAACTGGTCGAAAAGCCCATAGAAATCTCAAATCGCGAGCAGACTGAAAGAGGAAAAATTCATTGTTTCAGTGAGTTCCAGCCATCCATCATTATACCACAACACAAGACTCACTTCATGTTACATTAGTCGACTGTCCTCTGGAAGAGCTCTGAACACAGTTAGTTTATTATCAACATATTCCATTTTCTAATTCACAAGACAACCATTTACACTGCCAGCAATGACAAGATAAGATTATAAGAGATGTCAAATCCAATAGAAGACCCATTTGCTGTAGTTCAAGGGTGATGACCTAAAAAGATAATGATTCCACACATTTAAATGAAAAAATTTATATGAAACTAGAACTTAATTAACACTGCTTAAATCAAAACTATTCCGTGTGTTCAAGCTCCCTGATGCCTGATATGTTTGGTGCATGTCTTCCCAAGGGCCTCCAAACTGTGTGTACTGAGCAGGACAGCTGTAGCGGTCCTGCCCCTCCCTCTCCTTCACAGAGTTCATTCTATCACTCTATTCCTGCACCTTCTGCGCTATTATTACCCTGCTGGTATCTGCCTCAGAATAGTTTGTCGTCCCTGGCATGTCATTCTGTGTGTATGAGAGCAACAACATGAATCTACTGTGTGTGTGTGTGTGTGTGTGTGTGTGTGTGTGTGTGTGTGTGTGTGTGTGTGTGTGTGTGTGTGTGTGTGTGTGTGTGTGTGTGTGTGTAATATATGAACATCTGTGAACATGTGTGTGTAAAAGAGAGAAACAAAGAAATAAAAAATAAAGAGATATCAATTTTGAGATTATTAGATTTACTGTACATTCGTCACATGTCTCATGAGTTTGCATTTTGCTTGTACGTCCAAACTTGCACCCCGTCCATCCTGCTTACTGCACCGACTGACCTGTTGCTCCTGGAAGGACTTGATTCTCTTCTTGAAGCGTGAGGGGAGGACAAAGTCACACCCCCTGGCCAGAAAGGCCAGCTCCCCCCTCAGATCAGGGTCCAGGCGTAACGACACCTCCTTGATCATCATGGTGGGGGACGAGACACGTAACCCCCCACCAGGCACGGCCACCGGTGCGGCTACTGACACGGCGATTACAAACGGACCAGCTTGCCCAGCGACTAAAGAACCGCTCAGATGAGATTGAGTGCACTGGAGTAAAGAAGTCCACTTAACAGCTCAGATATCCACTAACTAAAAAAAAATTGCCCAACACCTTAGGAAAGCATGTGTGTGATTTCAGGCAAAACGCCCTTGACAATCACTCACACTCACAAAATGTCTCTCCTCCAGGCTCCAATCGCATGTACAGACTCCCAAAGCAGCGTTCTGTAAAATAGTAATCCAGCAGTGTATCTGTGCAAAGAGATGTTCCTTAAGACTCCCGTGCTACTGTGCAGGCCGGGAGGCAGGACCATGGTACTGGGCTGTTTTATGACCAATCGCAGCCCTAAACAGCAGCTTCTCTGTGGGGTAGAAAACCTGTGAAGTTCCCCTGTCAGCTCAGGATGTATGTATTTGGTGTAGTCTCACTGGTGCCTGCCGCTCCAAGCTAGGCTCTGACAAACTGCACTGAGAAACATGAGCCATGCCGGTGTCTGGCAACACACACACAGCACACCGGCTGTCCTGAGCATTAAGGGGGGGGGGCTGACATGGTCAGCCATGTTGCATATCTGTGTGTAGTGATTTGCATGATCTGATCCCTGCCTTTGACTAAAGTTAGCCAGTGGGAGGTTCGCCTCAAAGTGAGTCTGATTCAAATGATTTTACTGCAGGCAGGAAGCCTAGGTCAGTGATTCAGTGTGAGTGAGTAGGACAAGTAAGTCAAATTATTTTCATATAGATAATTTAGGATGGAGTGATGAATCAGCGGGCAAAGCACCTGTTGTTATATCTGCTGACATACAGTAATTCCGATGGGCTTGCTTGGAAACTTAAAGCGGCGTTCCCTTTTACTAGAACATTACAATCTTTTAAATTCATGAGTGTATGAAGAGTCACTCTCGATTAGAGCTGAAACATTTCTTTTTGAAATACTTAAATTAAGCTATTAGTCTTTGTCAGAAAAAAGGGAAAAATGCCAGTCGTAGTTTCCTGTAGCCCAAGGTGATACTTATGTTTTCCACAATAGTTGCAGTAGTTTTCTGTCAATCGACTAATTGATTAATCGACTAATCGTTTGAGGTCTGCCATCCAATACCAAAATTCCATTTTCAATTACTGTATATAAATCCTCATATTTGAAAAGCTGGAAACCAGGGACTAGGCATCATCAAAATGGTTGGCATCATCTCATTTTCTGTTATTTGATTAATCAATTAATCACATCTTCTGTTTAGCTCTACTCTTGATTGACACCTGCCAAAATAATCTAAAGCTATTAATAGGGTTCCGGTTCCTTTCCTGATGCTTGTGGTACGTATGTGCAAAATAAAAAATTTAGTATTTGTGGTCACATTTTTTATACATAAGGCAAGCCTTTGGTACACTCATGGTGAATTTGCATATATGGTAATAGCTACTTAAAAGTGAGTATAAATAGTTGAGTGTACAACTAATACAACATCCACCATCTGCCACAAAGCACTGAGTCTGCCCTTTCCCCCAGCCATGCCAGATCAGGCCAGGACCCATTCAGAGCCAAGCAACACCAACCTGGAGCCTGACAGTGAAAGAGGGGATCCCTCAGGACAGTCAGGCTATTTTAAACTTGTCCAGCTAAAATCCCTCCAAGACTAAGACACTACACTAAATGTCTGCCATATAACTGTTTACACATAATGTATATCAATGCTTGCCACTGACTGTCAAAGAAAAAGAAACTGTCAATTTCAGAATCTGTTGGCGCAGTAAACACAGATTCCACTGCGGTTGTGTTTCAGAGCAGCAAAGATGGAGAGTCAAGTGCCCTCTAGTGCTATACTGGGCCTCATGACCATAGATCTCATTAAACAGAGGGATATATTTAAGTAGAAATTATATATCACTGCTTGTTGGATGAAAACTTTTCAGGAACTAAGGAAACATATTGTCACACTTCTTGAGGTCATGAAGTAGACTAAGAATTTAGCGGCTTAAACAAAAAAACTATCAGAAAAGCTAAAATGATGTGCTTTTCCCACGTCAACAATACTCGTAACTTTCATGCTGGTTCAGTGTGTACTTTTCGACATCCTAAATATGTTCTTGTTATTTTCTATCTGTTACTGGAACTCCTGCTTTTCTACTATATTACGATGGTGTTTCATCCACTGGAGTCCTTGTTCTTGCTGTCCCCATTTTTCAATATGTATGTCATCACTTTGTAAACATGTAATGTCTCTGCATCACTGGCAGCATGGTGTGTTAATAACATATGAGCAACAACTCTCTCGCGCTATACATGTAGAACGTGTCTATGTGTGTGACTGACTTTCCACAAAAAAATAAGTGAGTCACCTTGGCTTTTAGGGTAAATCCTCTCAGCTCCCTGTACACCCTATTGAATTATTTGGAACAACTGGACTCTGTACTGAAGCCAAGGTCACATGCCAATCCCACACATTTACAATGACACACATTGTCTTCTTTCTGGCCACTTCTCACCTCTGTGCATGCAAAGGGAAACATTATACAATCGCTATCTCTTGTCTATCAACAGATGAGCATGATGCGCCATCTCAACAGCCTTGTCATGTTGAATCCCTCACCCCTCCCTTTTCTTCTCTCTCTCGCTCTCTCCCTGTCTCTGCTGCTCATTCTGATCACGAAAAGTTAGTTCCCACCACCTCCTCTGCACTGTCTCATCAACTGTAGCGATGCACTTGTGATATCATAAATCTCTGTAAAAGAGATACATGTGTGTGTGAGTGTGTGTGTGTGTGTGTGTGTGTGTGTGTGTGTGTGTAAAGGGAGCCAGAACACATGCCATTGGGCAGCTGTGTGCTCTTTTCCTCTCTGACTGACAGTCGGTGTAACCCTGCACTCTCAAAAAAAGCCTCCGTGTGGTCCTAAAACCAGCCCTGTTAATGAATCTCGAGTGTTAAACTTCACTCCACCTTTTAATATATTTGTCACTTAAGCTGGCTCGACAGCAAAATTAATTAAACGGCTAATGTACCAAGATGTAAGGACTGTGAGGATGTTGTGGGAACCAACTACTTTAAGGATTCTTAGATGTTCCACTACAGTATGTGGGACAGTAGCTGCAGTCTGCTCAAGTGACATGAAAGCAACTCTTGGGACAAACTGTTCCCAAAGGGAGGGACACATACAGTCAGCAGTGATGTGTGGGACAGACACAGTTAGCTACTAGCAGCTTGGAAGCTAAAGAGACTCATATTTCCCTCAGGAGTTGGTGGAGACCAAAACAAAGCTAAAAGGAAGTGAATATTGGACTTATGGCGTTTTTCCATTACATGGTACCTGCTCGACTCGCCTCGACACACTGTGCGTCCGTTTTCCATTGCAGATTTTAGTACCGCCTCAGCGTGGCTGGTCGTATGCCGGCTCGACGCACACACCAGCGCACAAGTATAAACATCAGGCCACTTGAGTTTGTTTTACAGTTCTGTGGAGGCTCCACACAGAGCTTTCGCCATAGCCTGTGTAGCCTATGTAAAAGTGGCCTGATGTTTATACTTGTGTGCTGGTGTGTGCGTCGAGCCGGCCATTTGTGTGTGTACGTAGGCTACGACGAAAGCTCTGCCGGAGCCTCCGCAGAACTGTAAAACAAGTGGCGCCGCAGTAAACTGCCGTGACCTAACGCGACACACACACAGAACGTCGAAGGTGTGTGTTGCCAGAAGACACATTTAGTTTCAAATGAAAAAATAGCTGGTTTGTTCAGGACACCCCTGTCTGTCGCTTTCACGTCACCTTTTCGGCTCGCCTCAGCTCGCTTGGAACCTTGACTGAGGTGGTACTAAAAAAAGTACCTGTTAGCAGGTACCGGGTACTTTTTTTCGTAACGGAGAACCAAAAAAGGCGAGTAGAGTCGAGACGAGTCGAGCTGGTACCATGTAATGGAAAAGCGCCATTACATTCATCAGGTGTCCAACACAACTCCAAATTAATGCTAATGTCGTTCTGTGTCTGCCGCTTATGTTTGCCGTATCAACTTTATACAGTAATATGTCAATGTTATGTTTACAGCTTGCTACGCTGCTTCCAATTGGCCCCAAAAAAGAATTATTACAGTTTTAATGACAATTTAAGGTACACATACAATAGAAAAAAAATGAAACTTTTAAAGTCAAATGTGCAGCCCATTTTCTTATTTCCCTACTGTTCAGACAGATTAAGCATTAAGGTAAATCTGAATTAACAGGTCTTTAAATGCTTAATAAGAACTACATCTACATTACTGTTATCTGATATTGGCATCACCTGTATTTTGTGATCCGTTGAGAAACACAAATGCTTCAAAATTCAAACTGTTCAATTATATGATTTTTTTATTTTGTATTTATATTAAAAAATAAATACTGAAACAGCATGTGATTGGACACAATGACAATTTCGATGCCATTGTTCTTATCTTTTAATTAGCAAGTTGAGCAACATATAAACGCCCCAAAATGAATGTATTCCTTTTAAGATGCTTGCTTAGGGAGGGGAGAAGCAGAGGGATGTGAGTGTGTGTTGAGTGTTATGTCTGCAAGTACTTTCCTCCACCCACGACACAGACCTAAACCAACCCCACTGCTACAGGAACAGGTGAGTCAGCAGCCTTCACGGCATTGATCAAATACATGCATGATGGGAAGAGTGGAGGGACTGAAACAGAGGATCAGTTGTTCTCCAACAACAACAACTGTCGCCTTCGTCCAACTGTTAAATACACACTAGACGTGCACACATGCCATCCTAAAGAGTTTAATTAGCACACAAGCATTGATACACATGTCTAAGTTGGCAGGCAATTCATTTGTGTGAGTGGCTGTGTGTGGGTGTGCATGTATGCCTGGATGGATTCAGCGAACAGCAACTGCTTCTTCCAGTATTTCAGAGAAGTTGAATAGTGTGAACATAACAACTTCCTAAACACACACACACACACACACACACACACACACACACACACACACACACACACACACACACACACACACACACACACACACACCTGCTTTGTAAAATTGGCTGTCTGCTGTGTGTAAAATTATCTGTGTAAATATAGCAACCGATTTCATGTTTATTTCTGCTTGAGGCACCAGGCAGACTTCACCCATATATACATGGATGCACATGTGACAACACACACACACACACACACACACACACACACACACACACAGGCATTTAATTGGACAATCATATTAAGCTTGTTACTGTCCTTTATTGTTTAATTTTCCAATTTACAAGCTTATTACGATTTTTTTTCTCGATTAATCGATTACATGTTTGGTCTATAAAATGTCAGAAAAGCGCAAGATGCTCATGAAGTCGTGTTTTGTCCACAACTCAAAGATATTCAGTTTACTGTCACAGAGGAGTGAAGAAACTAGAACATCTTCACATTTAAGAAACTGGAATCAGCAAATTTCTGATTAATCAATTATCAAAATAGTTGGCGATTAATTTTATAGCTGACAACTAATCAATTAATCTTTGCAGCTCTAAAATATTAAAATTCAATTATTCAAATATATGTTTGTTTGTCTACTGAGTATAGGATAGGTTTATAAATATTTTCTTAATAAGAAGATAACTGTAATAATTACTGATTTATGTCGGCTTTATATTTTTATGTCATTTTTAAAACTTGCAGTGAAACCAACTGCCCACTGGGACAAATCAAGTTTAAACTTGAACCTGATATCATGGAAATAGGCAACTCTTCCTCCCCATTTCTGTGATTATGAACAGACTCACTTTGGACTGGGCCTGCCAAATGCCATCTCCATGGCGATAACCCTTTCCCTGGATTGAGTGGGGTAGAATGCTTCAGGGTTACCGTGCCAACAGCAGGAAACGCAGTTCACATTGCAGCTCTATTCCCAGTCTCACTTCCTCTCAAGACACACACACACACACACACACACACACACACACACAAAGTTGCCTTGGGAACCTCCTCTCTAAACTGCCGAGAATAAACGGAGTTCAAGTGCTGCCTCCATGATAGATGAAGTGAATCCGTGCTTGTCACGGTCTATCTCACATCCGAATCAGAGAAGCACAACATGGGAACAGTTGAAGACACAGACTGCTATAGCTATCTGAGCGGAGGCAGAGGCTGCCTTGTAATAAAAATGTCACAAGCTCAAGTACCACAGCAGCCAATGGCCCAGTTTTGAAAATACTAAAAATATCATACTATATCTGATATTTTTATTTTACATCAGCACATAACATGAACAGATGCTCACCAGTTGGTTTGGGTTGAACAACTATAACGACTAGAACATTTCTGCATTCTGTGACTCAGCAAATATTACATCATATAACACACTATAGTCACTGATCTACAATATTAGAGCATTATCTGTAGCTCTATTTATAAAATCACTGTTGTGATTTGTGGATGGATGCAATTTCTAACAATTAGTGCTAACTAAGTAAGCCATTATACTGTCTGAGGCTCATGTATTGCTAATACAACATTCTAAGAAACTGTTCATTTACTGTTGGGGTCAATGGTGGATGTTAAGAATTTTACTCTTTTTACTTTTACTACTGTGGATTATATGTATTTGTACTAAATTAATCACTGTGTCATATGTCATATGGGGACTTAAAGGAATAGTTCAACATTTTGGGAAATACTTTTTTTACTTTCTGGCAAAGTTGGATAACTCAGCCAGCAGCCTTTTGCCTAGCATAGCATAAAGGCTGGAAACAGCTAGCCTGTCCAACAATAACAAAATCTACCTACCGACACCTCTAAAGCTCACTAATTAACATGTTATATTTAGCTTGTTTAATCCATATAAAAACAGCTGTGTAAAAACAATAGTTTACAGTTGTGCGGGGGGTTATCGGTGGGACTATTTCTGGGTTCTGAGCAGTTGCCAAGCAACCAGTGGAGACTCCAGGAAGTAAGTTTTCATTGTTTATTGCTTTGCAGTTTTGCATATTTGTCAACATACACCCCAACACCGATATATCTGTGACAACCTGAAATCGTCCGACAACATCGGCCTGCCAGGCTCTACCCCATATGCAATCCCATAGTATGTCATTCTGAATAACTGCATCTCATAAAGCGTAAAAAATGAATCTGAAATGTTATTCCAATAGAGCTGCCTCAATAATCACAGGAGGAAAGGCCTCATTCTATAAAAAGATTCATAGAAATTTTGACTTCACTGCCTAAACAGCCCAGTGAATTACCTCCGTCTGTGGGAACAGCAGCCTGTCAACAAGTAATAATCTTTAATAACAACAAACTCCAAGCCTTCGATGGCCAGCTTGGCTTTTTTATATTTAACAACGCTATTAGGGCAGGTTTTGCATTACCTTCCCATGGCTATTTTAAGATTTAGAGAAAGTGAGCTAATCCTACATCAGCAATAGCGATGAGCCTCAGCCTGGAGCTGCAGCGAGAGAGCTGTCACTAGTGTGCAGTAAGCGACTTCACACAGCCAATGGCAGAGCAGATCAGCTCCTGTTTCCTCTCTTTTACAGATAGAAGAGTAAAGATAGACAGGAATGTAAGGAGGGAGAAATGTGTCAGCGTATAGAAGTAGCCACTGCACAAGCCATTGCACTTTTTACTGCAGCCCTGCGATGATAATGATAACAACAACAACATAATCTTAATATGAGACGGTTATATAGAACTGAAGAATGTGCCTAAGAAGAAACATAATAATGCAAAAAAGGGAGGAAGCTAAAAGTATGTTGCTTAAGTAATGATCGTACCCTACAGACCATGCACCAAACAAACCACCTTAACATCCCTTTACCATGCACATTGAGCCACATTTTATCAGTAAAAATATAATTCAAGCATACAACATGAGATAATAGCATCTAGAAACACTTCTCTTTGACCTAGATTAGTATTGCATCTTGCACCACTCCCAAAAGTCAAAGTCACACTCATAATGTCACAATCATGGCATTGGATTGTGTTATGGTTTTTCTGCCTGTATTTAATTGAGACATTTTTTTTTTTTAAAGAAATGGAAGAACCTGGGAAAAAATTGTGAAATCAAACTGATTCTAAACGAAGTTTGTGACACACTAGTTCAGAAATCATCCTGTAGATGGAGCTATAGATCCTCTTGAAAACAAAAAGAAGAAGTGAGGTTGGCCTACAAGCCATCACAGTACCCTATGTTACAGTAAGGGCTCAGAGTCGCTAGAGGGTAGCAGCTCTATGCTTGTATAATCTGTCTGACGCTCAAGCCTAACAGGTAAGCCTGGATCTGACAGGAGATGCTGGTTTCTGCCGTCTTTGATCCTCTTGGCCTCAGCTCCTTCATCTCATGTTATTCAAGGCCAAAATTCCTGAAATCACCTTGGCTGACAAAGTGAGAGGTTTGTATGATGAAAACCATATGCTTATATATCACCAAAGTGGGAACAGCTTTAAATATCATTCTTATACAAACAACTTTAAGAAAAGTAAACTGATACATCATTAGTGACACACTACAAGAGGTGCAACAACTCAGTAGTACTTTAAAAAAGTAAAACTTTTTGTGCATTAAATTTAGGACACAGGCAGATTAAATCCTAATGTGCTTGTCCAGATTAACTGGGGAGAGAAATTTAGCACTGAGGCAGTTTTCTGGAGAAAACCTCCGGCACAGTTTGGGTGGAGCTGGGTAAAGGGTGAGTTCAAAGGGAAATGATAAACAGGGAGACTGTAGGGAGATGGGTGGGAGGGTGGTTGACACCCAAGTTTCTACTGAGTCATAATGTTCTGGATCATTGGCAAACTATTTCACATGGAAACACACACACACACACACACACACACACACACAGTCAGTATTCTATAATAAACCTAAAACACATCCAGTTTTCATTTGATTCTGTGGGGAAGCCCCGCATCAGCCAATCCGATTGCACAACTGATATTCTGGGGAAGGGGAGTCCCATCAGCTACCAACTGCTTACAAACATGTTGTGGTGGTTTCCATGGTGACGCAGAGGGAAGCTCAAAGACTTTAGCAGCAATACTTTCCCCTGAGCTAAAAACTTTTCAGATGTAAAAGTGACATGCAGGCTTGCATGTGTGTGTGCACATACAAGCATCTGTGCAAGTGTACACACTCCAACAGAGCACACTGCAATGGGAACAGCAGTTGGATGCTATCCCAGCCTGCACCGGGAGTGGTGAATCATGATGTCATTTGCTGTGTGTGTGTGTGTGTGTGTGTGTGTGTGTGTGTGTGTGTGTGTGTGCGTGCGTGCGTGCGTCCGTCTGTGTGTCCGTCCGTCCGTCCGTGTGTGTGTGCAAATATTAATGAACTCCACCACTTCTCTGTGTGTGTGTGTGTGTGTGTGTGTGTGTGTGTGTGTGTGTGTGTGTGTGTGTGTGTCAAAGGGCTGGGTGGTGAATATTCCATTGTCCAGGCTAACCTTGGATGGTATGAACTGTATTGGAAAAGTCCTCTCACACAGCAACCAAGGCCCCCCGTCTGGGATTGCATTGTATGTGTGTGTGTGTGTGTGTGTGTGTGTGTGTGTGTGTGTGTGTGTGTATAAATGAATGCATTCATCTGTGTGCTCGTGCACCTAGGTTGAAACAGGCGTTTTTCCCCGCTTGGCGGAGGTTCCCACTGTGACCTTATTTCCTGTGGAAGCAGCGGAGGAATGATGTCATCCTCCACCGACCCAAAGTCAACAACTGTACACTGCAGCCCACCCACCCCTCACTAACTCCATCCCCCTCTCCCAGCACCACAAGTCTCCCTCTCATCTCCGTTCTTTTTCTACGCCTGTTCCTCTTCTTCTCTAACTCCCTATGAATTCCTCTTTTCTCAAAGCCAACTTCTCAGATGACAAAAAAACCTCTTCCTCCTGCAGTCTCACACAGACATTCATTCTTCTAGATTTCCTGTCTTCCTGTTATTTCCTTTCTATCTCCACGATTTTCTTTATCGCTCCTATCTTTATTCAAGGGTCCCTTTGCCAAAAAATAACAGGTTTCTGTCTAAAAGGTCAACAGTTCCTTTCCTCAGCTCTTCCCTTCCTCAACAACAAGCTGAAATATGTCGAATTGTCCTTTAGTGGCATTTATTTCCTAAACACTTTAATGAAGGCACTGACCCACGTTAGAGGAAGATTGGATGAGAAAATAAGAGAACTGTATGACTATGAAACACAGGTTTCTCGACAAACTAATTCTACTTTCATTAAGTAAATTGTATATCTTCTCTGACCAGGCAGAGTACAAAGCACAGATACCGACTTTCTATTTCACCTTGTTTCTGGGTTGGCTGCAATTTCTTTCTGGTTTTGAGGTTTGCTGAGTTTCAATGGGGCTCATAAGGACTCGAGAAAAGTTACTTTGTGTGTTGCAGTCTTACTAGGAGACATAACTGTATGTTGCTTAGTTGTTTGACAAAAAAGTCTGCTTCTACAAAGGAACATGAATTCCACTGACTGATTTGGCAATGGGCATGTTAGCAGTTACAACCAAAAACATATTTGGTTTAATTCATTTATCAGCAGAGGATGTCCCAATTATGGACCAGACCCAAGTATGGATAAAGTGTGATGTGACGCATCACCACTTTCTCACGTATTTCCTGGGGGGGGGGGGGGGGAACTCTTCAGTACATCCTAACTCAAGCCGTAACTGACCGGCACTATTCTAACCTGGCAACACATCCACAACAGTTGGCAAAAACACTCAAATCAGCAGAGGGTTAATTAAGCCATCAGAAAGGCAGCTCTGGATTCAGCCAGGAGTGTACGTGTGTCTGTAAATCATGTCACCATTGGTTGTACTGTAACAACCCCACTGAAACAAAAAGATACAGGTCCGATTTAGGTGCAGGGAAATGTGATCTCAAATATCACTTCTTATATTTGCCAAAAACAGAGAGAGGGAAAGAGGAAGACAGACCAACTGCCACTGGAAGGCCATTGACCTCAAGTACCACTAGCAGATTTAGTTGACTCTACTCCCAAGCATCGCTGCTGCCACGTCTCCCCGCTCGGAGTTTGACTGTTGTGGCCTTGCCTCTGATTTATATCAGCTGGCTTCCTTGTCTCCATGGAGATTAATGGGTGTGTTCTGACAGGTGGAAAAAGCCCTGAATTAGTCTGTCAGCAGCAGAATCAACAATAAATGAACGCACGCACGCAAACACACAAGCACGCACACACACACACACACACACACACACACACACACACACACACAGAGGGAGAGAGAGATGAAGATGCTACCGCCTGTGGCCAATGTCATCCCAAAGGGCTTAGCAGAGCTTCCCATCAAAGCCATGGCAATGCCAAGGGAAACACAGCTACAAATCTCCAATGTGGAGTGTGTAAGTAGTTGTGCATGAGAGTGCAGGGGCATTTTCTCACTTGTGTGTGAGGGGGGCTTGCCTTGTTCATAGTTTGATTGGCAGTTTAATGGGCAACTGAAGCAGGAGGTGGGGTTGGCACTGAGGAATATTAGCATAATTCCCAGAGTGCCAGAGTAGGTATTGGGTGTCAGAGAGCTATTCCCAAACTCAGCTGTGACCCACAGTAGCACTGGGTCAACTTACCTCCAGGCCAACACACACACACACACACACACACACTCAAATGGGAATCATCTGAATACACCTGTATGCATATACACATGCATGAACACATATGTAAATGCACACACATACATGAACACCTGGACATATAAGAAAGCCTGGATGCACACACAACACACAAACAAACATGCACACCATCACACACACACATGCAGGTCCATTTACACTGTGGCGACAGTGAGTCTGTTAGCGGGATGCCATAGTACAGAGGGGTGGACAGATTTAGGTCTCCCTCACACCTAGCTCTGCCAGGGGTGGAGGGGGTTGGAGGGTAACGATACCGTTAACACTCAGTGTGCCAACAGATGCCCCCCACACTCTACCCCACCTCACCCCACCCTTCTCCCCCCTCCTGCTGTGCTCCAATCAGCACCTTTCATTGGGTTGCTCTACCCTCCACACAGCAACAACTGTTATTCAACACTCCCAAAATAACACAGCGGCCAATCACAGGGCGGGAAGAGAAATGGTGGTCAATGTAGGCTGACTCCTTGAACTGCAGGTGAAGTAAAGGACACTAAGAGAAAAAACAAAAGGAACAGAGATGCAGGAAAGAGAGAAAAACGTAGAGAGCAAGCATGATAGATGCAAGGGTGTCAAGCGATAACAAAAAAGCAGAGAAGCAAAAAAAACAAAAACAGAGAGGAAGGAGGGATGGATAGGCAGACAGAGGACGGAGGAGGACTAAGATTGCGTAATGATGTGTTCAGTTGCTGGCTGTTCTGTTCAGACTGTGGCAGCTGCCATGGTAACCTCATAAATAGGTGGCCTACATATCAGCAGGGCATAAGGTTACACAGCTAAGTGAATAAACACACACAAACAGCAGTGGGAGGCTGGTGAGGGGAGTGATGCACAAAAATGCAAATTAGCAAAGGAGAAGAAAAAAGTAAGTGAGACAGTAATGATTTGATGCTCTGTGTCAGTGTTAATGTGCGTTTGTCACAGATAATTACCTAAATCCACAATGTGCTGTTGAACACCCACATCAGAGACAAGCTGAGGTAACCCCCCTTCCTAAGTTTATTCACAGCATTGTCAGGGTGTTATGCACACCAAGTCACACACACACACACACACACACACACACACTCCAATTGCCTTACCCGCTCCCTCCCTTGAGCACAACCCTAAATTACCTTAAAATATTCCCAAGGGTGGAAATGAGAACCAACACACACACACACACACACACACACACACACACACACACACACACAACAAAACACATTACAAAACACAAGTTTGAAACCGGAACAGTCAACAGAGAGCCACTCCGAACACAATGAGCTGTTCGGTTCCATGATTCAAAGCACCAGCTTTTCTATTCAAGCCCAGATAGTATCAGAGTGTTCATCGCAGCTAATGAATACTATTCATCACGGCCCATCAATTACAGTGGCATCAACCCCGTTGTGTCACAGCGATAAAATCCTCGCCTGGGTGTTTAATATGACTGTATTGAATGTATTGAAAGCAAGAGAAGCTTTCTTTCAAATGTTTCTTGGTTCCTGTGTGCCCGTCACTTAGTCAGCAGACTGCCTGTCTATTTGCTTCTCACACCATGGCAACGGTAACATTTGAAATACATATTTAGATGATGTTGCTATGTATTATGATCCAAACTCTTGATTAATATGATCAGTTTATTACTACTACAGTGAACGTGAGCAATCCATTTAAAGCTACACAGCGTGCAAATATCCTCCAAAATGACAAAATGGGACTTGAATAAAGAAAAAGTGTCCCATCTCTGCATATATCTGCTCTAACTAAGACACTGATTTGCAATAGATTTGTATGGTACTATAATCCAAATTCCAGAAGTGACATTACCTTCTACAAAGCAGTGAGCAAGTGTATCTGCCAGAGAACGTTGGACTCAATAATGATGATTTTTTTTCAGCAGACACAAAGAATAATAATTCAGGCCTGAGATGTGCAGTTTGCTGACAATACATGATTTACATCCCTGAAATTCCTATCCCCCATTTCATAGATGAGTTTTAAATGTAAATTTAAAAAAAATCTCACGGTTATAGTGTGAAACTGTAATGTTCAGTGATGTTCAGTTTCACTCTGGCTTTCCATAAGCTTGTGCATTTGTCCGTAGTTTTAATTTGAAGGTGTGCTTTTGACTTACTCTGATCACCTCTGGAGTCTGCTGGATGAGGAGGGTTGAACCAGTGTCTTTCACAGTAGCAGGGTCGCCCACAGCAACGTCAGCATCTCTTGTGGCTTCCACAGTTGGGATGGCAACAGGGACAGGAGCTTCAGGTGCAGCCACAGGTGTAGGTTCAGCTGAATGAGTGGAGGAATGCAAGCTTGCAGGAGCAGACATTACAGGTGCAGGGATTGTTGTAGGAGCAGTGTCACCTGTAGAGGCTTCTGTAACTTTATCTGTAGACTCAGCAATAGGCTCAGGTATGGGTGTAGGCAGAGGTTTAGGGGCAGCTTCAGGTGTAGATTTAGATGCAGCTTCAGATGTAGCATTGCACGCAGCTTCAGATACTTCAGTTATAGGTGTCGGTGGAGGTGAAACTGCAGGTGCATTTGCCAGGTAATGTTTTGGCGGTATAGCTGGGATTTGTACAGCTGCATTTGTGTGCATAGATGGAGCAGTGGGAGCAGCTGGTGGGTTTGTGCACTCCAGAGGGGTATCAGCCCTGCCAGTGGTGGCCAGTGTATCTTGCAGGAGCCTCATCACCTCCCGCTCCTTTCCACTCTTCCTCTCAGCACTCCCTGTGCTCCCCGCCCCAGAATCCACTAGCTCCTGGGCAAAACTCTCAATGCTCTCCAGGATCCTCAGCAGCAGTGCCCCATCCTCCTCCTCTCCCACCACAGCTTCACTGTTCTCTCCCTGGGGAGGAGTGAGACTCTGGGAAGTCCTGGAGGTAGGGCCATTCATGGCTAGGTGGTTGGCTGGCTTTTGGACTTGGAACTGGGCCATTTTAGTAAGGGCCTCACTGGAAGTGAATCCTTGGCCTCCTTCTCTCTTCCTGGTTTTGGCTGGAAGAGGAGGCTCAGTGTCCTTGGGGTGGCTCATACTCTGAGACAGATTCTCCAAGTCCATCAGCAGCTTGTCAATGTCATCATTCCTGTGTGCGGCAGCTTTGGGTGCTGAGACGGTTAGTGAGGCAGAAGAAGGCCAAATAGGGTTGTAGCCAGTGCTGGCCGGCAAGGTATTTGAATTGTTATGGAGTGTGTGTGGATGGGACAGGTGCATATGTTGACCCAATGTTATCCCATTATTGTTCTGGGTTGTGTTCACCCCTCTGGTTGGAGTGTGTGTCTGTTGTGGGATTAGTTCCGGTGTCTTTCCCACATCTGCTTCCTCCTCCTCAATATAAAGAGCTTCCATGGGGGATGCTGGAGGAGTGTGTGTATAAGGTGGGGTCGGGGAGATATGAAGAGGGGAAGGAGAGTGTGTTGGAGTGGAGCTGGATGGAGTGCATGTCATAGTTGGGGGGGAGAGTGTGTGTTGTGTGATAGAAGAAGGGTGTGGATGTTGTAGTCCATTGGTAAGTAGAGTGGTTCTGGAAGGGGAACTTTGGACTGGTTTGTTATGGATGGAGTCTGATTTCAAAGAAGATGAGGAGGAAGATGAAACAGAGGATGGAGTAGACAATGCCGAATGAGGAACAGTCTTTGGGATGGGAGGTGACAGCACCACATCCTCATAGCGAGGAGGTTGCTCATTGCCAAATATTGGAGAGTATGGTCCTTGCTGGATGGAGTGAAGAGTGTTGACCAGCTCAGCCAGATCGCTGTGCCCGCTTCCATGCGCACCCTGACCCCCTTGCCCACTGCCTCCCAAACTTCCAATTCCCTCCAGCTCCAGAGGTAATCTCTTCAAATAGGAGCTGAGTCGGGTCATCACAGCCCGATATACACTTTCAGGACTGGCTCCTCCATCCTCTGGCCCTCCACCAGCTTTGTGTCTGATGCACTGCTTGATGATGTCGGTGCATTTCTTTAAATCTTCAGAACATTTGAGCAGGATGTCAAGGCAGGCACGGATGTCCTCCCCGCCTGCTCCACCAGTGCCCGCCTCCGCTCTTGTCTTCTCTAGCAGACGGGCAATTAGGTTCTCCTCTCCCAGGGTGTTGCGGTACAGGGAGGCCACTGTGTTCAGACTTTGGTCCAAAGACCCAATACTCGATAGGCTGCTTGTTGATCCACCACTCACTTTGGTGATGGCCGACAAGATGGCTGTGCTGCCCTTTAGCTTTGTCTCCTCGAGGCCTGCTACCTTCCCTGGCACAAATGGTGGCAGGTTCTCATCATTGGATGTACCCGTGCCATTTGTCATGCCATTAGCAGTTCCGTTTGCGGTGATGTTGGAGCTGAAGTGGCCATAGATGATCTCCAGGTCGGTGGAGCGGCGGCTGAGAGAGTCAGGACGGACTTTACGACCTTTTCGGAAGGTGACGTGGCTGGAGGAAGAGAGGCGGAGCTTGTCAAAAGAAAACTCTTTGAGCTTACCACTGGCCAGGTTGATGGCCTCTTCGGTGATGTCCTTCAGACTGCTAGAGGAGCTCAGGTTCCCACTCAATCCTCCGCCACTGGGGGCCTTTTTACCGCGCCATGTGGGGCTGTCCTCCCCTAAAGACAAATTGCCACTGCTGTCCGCCCTCTCTATACCACCATTATAACTAGCATCCATGGTAACAGTCATTTTACCATGGTTGGAAAGTTGTTGAGTGGCGATGTTATGGGAGTGTATGAGTGAGCTGTTTGGGTCACTGTATGCAGCTTCAGCAGCTAGCAGCTCGGAACAGGTGCCGCGGTGTGCGACAGTACAGTCTAGTCCCTGGGACAGCGCCCCACATGGCCCTGAGCAGTAGTGCACAGCATGGGAGTGAGTGCGCCGGTCCACTACCACACTGTTGTAGCAGCTCACACTGCTCACCACTACACGATAGGCTGCTGCCATGGTTACCAATGTCCTTCAGGGCATAGAAGGGGCAAAATAATATCCAAGTGTAAAAAACAATACAGCTTTAACAAAAAAAATGGATGGATTAGAATGTTATGTTAAAACTTCTTCAGTTGAGAGAGAAAAAAAGTAGCTGAAAATATGCATCTTTCAACCGCATGGTGACAGTTTTCAGAGACATGCCACTACTGTAATTAAAACAAAAAAATGCCAATTAACAACGGAAAAGAAATGTCTACAAACACGACTTCCAAAGGTAATATCCTTTCATGCTTGCACCTGAAAGAGTTTTAAAAGGGTTTCACTCTCTTCCAGAGGAATAAAGAAGGCAGAATTCCTTGTCTGAGAGCTCTGGGCCTCTTAATAACAGCTGTAAGGTTCCTCCTCTCTCCACAGGCAACCTTCTTCGTTTCCTCTCCAGCAGCAGCTCATTAGCCACTAATGACAGCTGTGGAGGATGGCGACAACGGAAGATCCAGCTGGAGTATCACCCATCTCTCTAAAGAAGCAGCCCCAGGGGCCTAATCCAAGGCCAGCGAGGCCTTAACATTGCCCCATCCAAGGCTCATCCCCCTGAGCAAGGAGATGTAGGAAGAATCACTTTATCCCACTCTGTAGTTTCTGAACTGCTGACGGAGCAGCGGAGAACCGTTCGCTGACTCCAACGAAGCTGCAGACTAGCAGGGGACCGACCACAGATGGCTGACTGCCTCTTTTCTTTCTGTGCGTGCCTTTCTGGATCTGTCAGTCCCGTACTCACTCTCGCCCCTTCCGTCTCCCGCTGTTGGCCATGTGTCACAGGGAGTGTGTGTTTATGACCGGAGGACACCACCTGCGAGTCAGCAGGGAAAGGGGCAAAAGAGTAGAAAGGAAAACAGAGGAAGAGAAAGTTAATCATTAAGACAGTTATCAAAAAGTGGATAATTGTGAATGTGAGTGCATAAGAGTGCATGTTTGTGCATTTATGGAGTTGTGTATGAGACACTCTCCCTTTAGCGATCATTAAGATGACCGCTGAAAAGAGGGCTTACAAGGGCTTTATCATCAAAAAACATCAACCTCAAATACACATACATATGGAGAAGTCAGAGGTCGTTGGTGGCTCAGTTGAGAACAGGAATCCTTTCCCTTGCCCTTGAAGTGGGTAGATTCAAAAACATCCAAGATAAAAGGTTGTGCGAACTATGTGAACTAGGAGAAGTTGACAACAAACAGAGTTAAGAACACCGATCTTACATGAAATGTCTGTCCAAAACCCTGAAATGTTCTGGTGCACGGATGATGACCAATTGGAGTGGTTGTTTAAATTTAATATTTATAAGTTAGCGACTTTTGTTTCTAAAGCTTGGCAAAAAAGACTAGAAGGTTTATTTGTTTAGGGTATGTGGTTACTTTGGCATCTGGTCCTTTGTCCTAGGTAATGGTGTCTTGTAAGCATGTGTGGGCTGGGCATATTTTATTGTACGCATGACACAATAATAAAAAAATATTCATTCATTCATACAGATCAAAATGAGGGGAGGAAGGAAGACGCAGAAGTGTGGAAGGTTAAACAGGCAAAGTAGAAAAAAAATGTGACTCCCTCTCATGTCACAGCCGAGCTACAAAGAGTTGTCTCCGACTCCGCTGAGAAATCATGACTCAGTAAAAGAGAGGCCGGTGTGTAGGAAGGAGAAAACACCTGTTGCTTTCCATTCCTGTTTTCTTTTTTGCCTGTGCTCCAGCACAAATTCTATATTAGGTTTAATAAAGATGTGTTTTTCTGGTCCATTGTGTTTTATTCTATTCGGTGTCATTCTATTCAACTTCCAGTGCTTTAGAAGAAACAAAAAGCGCTGTCTCAAACACAGACTTTAATTTTGATCATTTTTAGCTTGGGATTTCAAGCTTTTTTTAAATGACACCTTTAAATTAGAGGCAGCTTTGTACAGTAAAGGAAGTCAAGCAGTATATAAATATCAGTAACATGCCCCATACCAGGAACTAACAGAGCCTGACTAGGTAAACACATTGTGCTGTAAACCTTGTATCACTCTCCCCCTCTTTCAATTACTTTTGGTTTCAGTCTTCAAATTGCACCAACTTATTTTTCTCCTTCTCCCTCTGTTTTCCCTCCCCCTCCACAGGGGCAACGCATTCCTCAGAGAAGCTGTGCCCTCCTACACATGCATGCCCATACGTACTGTATATACACTTATACTTTAACTGTAATACAGCGGTGAGACACCACTATAGCCACAACCACACACATGCAATCTAACCTCAGGCTTAATCTCAACTATACAAACATACTGTGCATTTACAGAAACTGTCAGGGTATGCAAGACTTCTTTAATGTACAAATTTGAATTTCTAAAAGAAAACAGAAAAGAATCTGGAGAAGCCAAGGTCTTGTACTGTGCTCAAATAATTGATTTTAAGAATATTTCAAGCATTTATGATAACCCTGCAAACAAAGGCACACAGATCATAGTTTATATAAGTTCAGAACTGCATACCTGAGGGATGCAGGATATTCAGAATAGCCACGGGAAGAAAGAACAACACTGAGAGGTTATTACAACTTAGACTGAGAGTGCGGACATATGATCTGTTGTGGGTTCTCGGGGGAATTATGGAGCCGGAGTTTCCTACTTAAAAGTGTGAAAAAGAGCAACTGGGAAGAGGGGGGAGGAATGATTGGTGGGCTTGTGGGTGGGGGAGAGTGGTTGGCAAGGTGGGGGTGGGGGTTTGATGCACCTGGAAAAACAACTATTAAAGAGTTGTATGGAAAAAACAGGCAGTCACCTCATCTTTCCGTCTCGCTTTCTCTCTCCTTTCTCTTCACACAAACACAACAGCTGGATGCTGCTG
This sequence comes from Sander lucioperca, assembly GCF_008315115.2. Classification (NCBI taxonomy): domain Eukaryota; kingdom Metazoa; phylum Chordata; class Actinopteri; order Perciformes; family Percidae; genus Sander; species Sander lucioperca. The sequence goes on along the minus strand of NC_050190.1, from coordinate 22,605,601 downwards.
AATCAGTGTCTTGAGCAGGAAATTACACTTCCTGGTAAGCTGCACTTGAAATCTGGACAGGCAGTTAGAAATAGACTATTATAGGATAGTAATTGCACACACAACATGCACACAAACGTGTCCACTCACACTTCTTCCTCTTTGCTGTACACACACTTAATAACTGTGTGTATATCTTTGTAAACGACAGCTTCCCAAAGTGATACGGAGCATGTAAACAAACTCCACTGGTGTTGCTAACACTGAACAACCTCCACACACATGCATGCGCATACACACCCACTCACGAATGCCTGCACATGCCGCACTGACACATATTACAGAAAAAGATGATTCACTAGCGCACACACGGACACAAACGCATTCTATGGTGTCTTTTCGATGCCTTGCTGTGATTTAGTGGCGGTAGTGTTTTTTTCTGGATATTTTATGGGCAAGTTAGCTGAGAATGTGTGGAGGTATCAGCTTTCAGTTTAATGTCAACAAGCCAAAGCTTAAAGCTGAAAACGGGAATGTCTTTAGACATGAAAAATGTGGGTTTATTTTTTAAGAAATCTGATGAAAAATGTTTGTTAACTATTACCCTAAACCTATTAACTCCAAATCGCAATATGTTTATTTAATTTCTAAAACAATGAAGAGACAGATTTATATCAGAATGACTGAGTACAGTGAAGGTTACTTCTTAGCTTCATGTGAAGTTTTGACAAAAGGCACCAAAATGCAATTTGCAGTGGAATCCGTCCCCTTTATCCTTTGCATCCTCCACTTCCTATTTCTTTTATTGCTCTGTCTATCTGGATGGATTCAAAAGCAGAACAAGAAGAGAGTAGAGGAGGCAGATCGTGTTCCCTGAGGTTATTTGTGACAACCTTTTCCGTCTCTCCTTCCCATCCTCTCAATCCCCTTCTTTTCCCATCCGTCCCTCCCTCCCTTCTTTCTCCTCCATCTAAAAAAAATCTTTCCTTCAATGTGACCTTCACCAGGAAACACTAAATCACCGGAGGCCATTTCTGTCACAACCTCCACTCCAGCCTTGAACATGTGTGTGTGTGTGTGTGTGTGTGTATATCGGCAAATGTGCACAAAAAGAGGTTGTGTGCTTTGTTGTGTTGCTGTGCGTGCGTGGGGGGCCTCAAAGGGTAAGTGGGTCTTTGTGAAGAAAAAAAAAAAAAAAGGAACCCCAAACATACCCCCAGGAAGAGAGGACAGGTCTATACTAGCCCGCTCGCACACAAACACACACACAGCTTGATGCACAACCTCAAGGTTGCTACTGAGAACAGAGAGCTCTGCTATGCCATGCAAATACTAAACAGAACCAAGGGAGAAACTAGTGGCTCTGTGGGTATTGACTTCTGCCCTACAGTGAGGGACAAAAGTAGTAACAAAAGAAGGATTACTGGGCTTTGTGCAACATGACTCTCCTCTGAGAAACACACATACTTATAAGGAAATGCATACAAACACATGCAAACTCTGTAATGTGCAGTTTTTTAATTCTTTTAAAATATTATTATGAAAGCATTCCATCAAGTGTGTAAAAAGACAACTTCCTTTCTTCCATCCCTCTATCCTTTCTGCCTTTACTTGTAATTCTTTCTCTCACTTTTCCCCTCTCCCACACTCTGATCTTAAGAAATGTCCAACAAACTAACTCCAGTTCTGACCCACTTCTCTGCTTCTTTCTGTAATCCTCATATGAATTATTTACTCTGTGCCTCCACACAAACACACACACACACACACACACACACACACACACACACACACACACACACACACACACACACACACACACACACACACACACACACACACAGTCCGCAGGCTCCTACTTTACAGGCTGAGATGGCACAAGTGCTCATCCACAGTTCTACAACCCCAGTGCTATCCCAGCTGTTCCTCCAGCACACTTCACATCTCTCGGGAAAGTGGGCTGTGTGAAATAGCTCACCCCCTCATTAGGAACAAAACAGCAACCCAAAAGGACTACAGGTCACACAGACACAGTATATATCCCCTGTAGGAAGGAGTTGAGGGCAGAGAAGAGGATGTTTTTTGTGCTTCTGAGCAGATGAGGAAATCAGTGACTCACATCTTTTCTTATCCTTAAATGTTTCCTGGATAAAAAAGCTTGGCCTTATAAGGCTAACACAGTCTTGATCACCCACATACACACACACAAACACACACAAACACACACTTATTTGGAGTTGGCTCATCAGCTGAGCATCAATCAACTGTCTGGAAAGACACTCCGGAAGACAGCTCTGTCCTCGTAAGACACTGTCACGCTTTCACAATTACAATCATTTTCTGCTGCAGAGAAAGTCAGACTAGGAAACAAGGGAGAAAGATGGCTTGTCTGGCAATCAGACCGTCCAAAATGGAAAGAAGAGAAATAATTGTTTTACTTACTGCAGGTGAAAAAAATAGATCCTAAAGCTACTCAGCCCAAGAGAAAAACACTTAAAATTACAGCAGGGAATTTTAACAAACCACGTCTTCACAACACTTTTGAATACTACTATCATCTCCTCCCAATCTTCTTCTTTTCTTTTTCTCCATACTTTCTTTCTTGAGGAGGAGAGCTGGAGTTTTGGGGGGATGGATTGCAAAAAAAGCCCCGCCTGGTCCCTCACAGAGACAAACAGGGAGCTGCTTTGCAAACCAGACATCTGTACACAGGCCTAAACACAGGCAGGAGAACAATCAGGGGGATATCTGACGCAATTAAGGATCAAGGGACAGTTAAGGTGTCTGCGTTCATAAGCCCTCAAGCAAGAAATATTAAATATGTTTGTTTGGATTTTACAAACAGTAGAATGCATAAAATAACCATTCTTAACAACTATGGATGAGGAATATATGTAAAAAGCTTTTACGTTTGTTATCAAACCTTTAAAACCAAATATGTAGAGGTGTGAGGGTTTGGGTGTTTGTGTGTGTGTGTGTGTGTGTGTGTGTGTGTGTGTGTGTGTGTGTGTGTGTGTGGTTCTCCCATTATCTCTGCCAGTTGTTTGGATGAGACAGAGGCTGCTGAGAGCACAAATTACTGCACTCTGGAGACACACACACTAGGGGTGTTGAAATTAATCATTGCATCGATGCATCGCAATGCGGACCTAGATGATTCTGCATCGATGCAGTGACAGACCATAATCTATTATAGCCTACTGATGTTACTTGTTGATTTTTCAGGCGATGTTTTTTTGTGTTTTTGCCTTTTGTCTGTTATCTGCTGTGTTTACACTCCGCTACATTCAGGAAGTGTCTTTTTTTAAAAGGCAGATACAATACAAAGGGGAGTTCATATACATCTGACTGC
>NC_050190.1:22584770-22597270 GCF_008315115.2 Sander lucioperca | reverse complement strand
AGATGTAACATATTGATGACTGTCTTAAAGAAGTCTTATAGATGTCCAGAGTTCAGATCTTAAACACCTCTGGCCTTCCTGGTAATGTAGTCTGCACATCCAAAGGTAGCACCTTAAAGATGTCTCATCAGTGACGCACAGTATATACAGTGTCACGGGAAGACATAAAAAAACATTCATTCTCGATTCCCTAAAGACGTCTTCTGGACGTCCAAACATACTGTCTTTCAGAAATGTTTGTGCTCACTGGGCAGTTACATGTAGGTAGCAGGACAATGTGTTTATAATGAAAGAAAGAGTAGAGATCTTCAGATTTTAACAGAAATCCATATAAGAGCATGTTTAGACTGGAGAGCCGAAGCTAGACTAACTAGTCTGAGAGCTCTGTGTGTGTGTGTGTGTGTGTGTGTGTGTGTGTGTGTGTGTGTGTATATGTGTGTGAGTTGACTGCTGTCCCTGTCCATCAGAGGGTCATATGAGGAGCAGATTAGGGTTTCTAACCGCAAACCCCTGTCGCCATGGCCCCATCGTCACAGAGAAGGTAAGGGGAGTCATCGTGTTCCGAACCACCACTTAGTCACCCCTCCATATCTTGCCGCCATGCACACAAGTACACAGAACACACACACACACACACACACACACACACACACACACACACACACAACCACATCTAAAATCAGGACTTTGTGGCGGAGCCTATCGCACATGTTCGTCATCCCTTCTGCAGCCTCAACATCTCGACCAATCATGTCAGTTTGAGCCAGAGCAGATGAATGCCATCATCCAAATTAGGGCTGCAACTAATGGAAATTATAAAATCAATATTGAATATTTTCTCAATTAACCGTCAGAAAATTAAGAGTCAGAAAAGGCAAAAGGTGATGTCTCCAAATGGCTTGTTTTGGCCGACCAATTTTTTTTTATAAAATGTTTGATATTTTTATGGATCCATATAAAAAAACAAAAACAATCCAAGGGTGTTAAAGTGAGAACACTTATTTCCAACATGGTTACAATATCTTAAGACACACTTAAAACATACCATCAAACAGTAGATTCTTAAGACCACAAGACCAGTCATACATTTGTGCAAACTAAACCAAAAATACATACACATATTCACAGCAAAAACAGAATAATAGCAAGTGCACAAGCACAATTTCATTATTACCTTATTCCACAGGAAAAGCTCTGACCTGACCTCTGAAAGTCCCTCTTATTTTTGTCAACTTCATATTAAATGGAAATGGTAGGCTGTTTCCCTGTGCAACACCACCAGTATATATACATGGGCTGTCAAAATAAGTCAAAGCATCAAATCCTCACATTTGATAAGCTGAAACTAGGGAATGTTTGGCACTTTAGCTTGAAAAATGACACATTTTCTGTTGATTGACTAACTTTTTTAGCTTCAATCCAAGAAACATACTTTTCTTTTAATAGCCTTTCATAAAACAATAAATTACGGCAGATACAGTCTCTCTCTACGAAGCCTTTATGACTAAGGTTAATAACACATGCATTTCTTAACACCTCACCCACTGCTTTTTGCTGACCATTGGGTCTGACCAACCCTCTAATCAGGATTTCCATGATGTATGTTTTTATGGCACATTTAGTCTAAATCGTCCCAACAGTAATCTAATTCATCCCTACTGTTAGTGGTTTCCATCTACCTCTAGGACCCTGACTCAGTGTCTGGTTCGTGTTGTATTTCTCTTACATGGGGACTATTCATAATCATACACTGGCATGTGAGGCCTTGTTGGTTTCAACTCTTTATTGAAAACCATAAAAGGCAGAGGTGGTGTCATCTAACCATAGTTTTGGATTTAAGAAATTAAATATGTGATCTTAATTCTTTGGTCTGTTTGGAAACACTGTGTTTTATTGTACAGTTTCAGCAGGATGGCTATGACAGTCTTGTGGGACCAGCTGTCACTTTAAGCCTGTTAGGGGGTATTTACAACCCTACATAGAAACAAGCCCATAAAACTGGACTCCCCTCACCTCTCCCTCAACTCTCCTCCCTCCCTTCTAGTAAACATGTGGCTGCACACAACCTCAACTAAAGGAAAATTAGTAGGAACAACAGGAAAATCACAACATGAAGATTTAATTGATCTTAAACGGCTTATGGGATTCATTAAAGCTAGGGATGAAAGCATGATGTAAATAAGTAACTGGATTGCTCATTTATAATCCCAGCTAACCCTATAAATAAATGTACAGCATAAAACACAATTAAAAAACACTCAAATCTGCCTCTCTCCTGCTTGCTCTCTCTCTCACACACTCAAACACACACACACACACAAACACACATGCCACATCCGCTGTTACTGGGTTATTTTCTTCCCTAGTGTTTAGAGTCTATTCTTGGACTTATGTTTGTGCATGTGACCCCAGTCGCTGCTCACGGTCAAATGTCCGGCTGCCTTTTCATCTCAGGGTATGAATGTGTGCACGTCTGTGAGTCTCACTGTCTCTGAGTGCGTCACATACAACCTGATCCACATCGACGGGGCCATGTTTCACCTTCTGGTCCATACCACCACGGGCCACCACCGAAATCTTCTCTCCCGTCATTTCCTTTTACCGCCCGGTACATGCCTAATATCTGCACTCAAAATGTCTATTATTTTCTTCTTCCCAAGCACACTCCCTCTCCTTTTCTGCCATCGTTCATCTCTTGATCAACATCTCTTTTGTTTCATCCACTCTGTGAATCACAACCCCCCCAGGATCCTGAAAGATAAATACCGACAGTACTGTATGTCCTCTTCTACTTTGTGTGCTCATGTTTTGCTCGTGCCTTCCTTGACATTTTATTTCTTCTGTTTGAGACATCAACGCACACCAGCAGGGGTTTTTATTCAATTACCCATAAGCCCTCAGTGTGTGCCAAGTGCATACAGGCTCTGGCCGGGATTGGTGGGTTTAACCGAGCATGTGGCTGTAGCGCTTTATGCCCGAGGTTTAGGTCTAGACTTTCCTAATCAGAAGCAGCCCAGTATGCCGCAGTCAACGTCTGGGATATTACATACATGAATCCACATGTATCCATGCAAATGTGCAGAAAAAAACATACATACGTAGCAACAGAGACTTTAACAAATGTAGTCATTCTAAATTTGAGGCGTGTCACCATCCAACATCTGGCCAGAAGCCGGTTCCACCAGCGTTCAATTTAGCCAAGTTAAATCTTTAGTGTTTACCAAATAGTGATTTACATATCAGTACAGTAAAACCTGTCACAAACTAGTTCTTATGTAGATTATTTGTTATTAAATTATTAAAGCAACAAACTGAAAAAAACTAGTGTTAGCCATCTGATATCATCGACACATCTGACCTGTTATTTAATAACGATGTAATTTACATACCTCAAATTACAATATGCTAATAACATTAGACAAAATGACTAAATAGCATTGGTAAGATTAATACGATCAGATATTCCCCACTGCATGAATACTACTAACTCTGACACACATGATTTCCTTATTTATATAAATAAAACAAAGCAATACCTATATTTAAATAAGATTAGCAGTTAATGTTAGTACATAGTTTGCCCTGTACAACTGTAATTTCTGGCAGCTATGTTATAGCCTCTAACGCTATAGTGCAGCGGTTTTCAAAGTGGGGTCCGGGGACCCGCAGGGGTCCTTGAAGGGGTTCCCCAACAAAAAGGGGAATAATTTATTTTCACTATAATTTCATCCATAAGTAACACAATGACAGATTGTATGACTATTTGCTCATATGTCTCACTTACTTTCTGTAATAAAACATCTAAAAGCAAAAAGTTTATCAGGGGGACACTGGGACAAAGTCTTATCAGATGGGGGTCCGTGGTCTAATTTGTGTCAGTTTAGGGGTCCTTGATGTGAAAACATTTCAGAACCACTGCTATAGTGACTTCCTGTTTACATTGTGGCTTCTTTTGATTGGGCAGCTGCCAATGTTTCCTCACATAGCTAAGCCATTACAGTCTATTCTATACCATTTCTTAAGTTTTAATGGTGCAACCAGATTTAGTAAATCCCTATTTTTTAATTCTAGCTAGTAGTTAACTTAGAGAGGACTTCACTTACTTACAAACTTAGTTGTGGATTTTAGAATAGCTGGTTAAACCCGATCAAGGTGAGCAAAAGGAAGGAAGATGAAGAAAAAACAGAAACAAAGTCAGCATTTTTGCTGTAATAAAAAGGTGTGGAAGCTCAGATTTGAATCAAGAAGCAACAGGTAAAAGAGAAGAGAGGAGGGCAGTAAAAGTATAGACAGTGTGGACAGCTGGAAGGGTATAAGGAACCAGAATTAAAGACGAGTAAAATGTAAGTGGCTGCATAAAAAAAGAAATGAGCATAATATAATGCAACATAATGAAAAAAGCATGTTTGTCCAACCAGGTTAGAAAACTGGGTTTGGTCTCAACAAAGATTCCAAGTTTTTTGGCTACTAAATATAGCTGCAGGCTGTATTAACGTGTATCTACTGTGTGTGTGTGTGTGTGTGTGTGTGTGTGTGTGTGTGTGTGTGTGTGTGTGTGTGTTTGCGCACATCTGTTTGTAATATGGCAGCACAATGGCAAAGATTTACTACATGAGCTGACTCGAGTATGGCTTATTAGACTCCAATAATGTCAGACCAGGACTTAACAGAGAGCTGAAGAGGGGGGCTACCTGTCTCTGCTGTCATCACACACACACATAGACACAAACATGTGCACAAATACACACACAGAGTTTCTTGACAGGCTGCCAAGCCTTGTAGGCCAAAGCTTAAAAAGTAGAACGAACATGGTGAGCTCGTGTGAGACTCACTGCCCTGTGTATAAGGAAAGTATCTACCCTAGGGCAACATATATTCACATACACACACACTTTCTTCCTGGTTTGTTTCTGTCACCTGGAGGCTGAGGAAAAAACAAGACCTTTGGTTATAGGCCAGCATGTCAAGAGTACAAAGACAATAGCTGCAGCACGTACTGTATGACTCACCATGCCACAAAGACACACACACAAGCGCACACTCATGCACACAGAAACACAACCTCCCTTGGGTTAGGCTTAGAAAAGAACATTCCCTCATTATAGCAGCATAGCAGCAGTTCAAAGGGGGAGTGGGAACACTGTGCTGTTACTATGGCTCTAACTGGCTAAAAGCCTGGACATCACACTGACTACTGTCGCAATTTATCATACTAACACACTGACCAAAAGCCTGGCAAGTCACACACACACACACACACACACACACAAACAGGCCAACAGTGATGTCAATTATAGACTATCACTGGATCATCAGTGATCAAGTTGCTGGGTAAAGTTATGAGTAAAGTTCATTTATATAATACAAAGTATAGCCCCTTTGAAGTGCGTAAAAAATATAAATAGTTAAAGACAATAAGACATGAAAGAAAAAGATAAACTGCAGATATAATGGAAAATGGAAAAAAACTGCTTTTTAAAAAGGTCTAATGGGAGTGAGTTCCAGACCTCAAAAGCTGATAATCTTTGGTTTCAAGTCTGAAGCAATACACCCAGCAAGCCTTGCTCAGAGGACGTACAGTAAGTGGTGCACTTGTGATAATACAGCTGTAGTAACTCACTAACATAGGACGTCGACCCTGCCATGCACAGCTCTGAAAGTGAGAGAAAGGATTTTTAATTGAATTCAGAATTTAACGGGGAGCAAGTGGGAGAAAAGAAAATTTGCATTTGCGCATGGAAGTTCCTTTTTTGACCCTTGGGAACAGCATGTACGGTATAACAAAATAATCCAAGCTCAAAGGGTCCTTACTAGATTTCAGAGCTGTCAACCACATATCACGACCTCCATACTGGGGAATTTCTTACATAAGAGTCTTAGATGCATAGAAAGATACAGCTATCTTAAAATATACGGGACGTACACGTAAATCATGTTTCCCAAAGGATAAACATGATTGAAAGGATGAAGGACGACAACTAAAGCTTTGATGTAGAACCACCACCTATAGACTGACATTTGAATTTGTATACAAGAGGTTTCAAAATGGAAGAGGTTTAATAGGTAATAGTGACAATTTTCCCATGCTCCTATAGAAACTATGGTATTACTGACATGCAAGGCAGCATTTAGCTCCAGGCCATAGAGTTTATCATCATGATGACCTAAAACACAGGTGATATGTCATATCACATTATAGATATTTCATCAATAGATGCCTATTGCTAAATTCCTACTAAAATTATTTAAATGATTGTTAGTTCTATCTGCTACTGTCACCACCTTACACATTATAAACTTACTCAAAGAGCTGCAGAACAGCGGGGTAAACCTGAAAAGACAGTATGGACTGGGTTTCCTCATCATCACTACTGTGAGTCAATATGAAGAATGAGATGCTTTGTAGTATGTGGCTGTGTAAGGTAGGTCAGAGGGAGGCCAAGAGCCTTGTTAGCCCTGCCTTATCTGGAGTGGTGCAACACACACTCACTCACTCGCTTTCCAGAAGCAGCACACAAATCTCCTACAAAACCCAAGTCAAGTCTTCATCTGCCTCAAATCCCTCATGCAATTGGTATGACGGCATGCCGTATGCTGCTGGGATGTGTCATTGGCTCATATCTCAGTGTGTGAGCGTGCGTACGTGCGTGCATATTCCCATAAAAGTAGAGAGGGGAGTAAATGCTATATGTCAAGTAGGTGTGTGGGTCTGGGATGCTTACCATTATATGCAAGTAAATAATATACATGTAAGAGTGTGTGTGTGTGTGTGTGTGTGTGTGTGTGTTTCCATATAAAATGAGCAGAATGAGCAGCATGAGTGTGCACTACGATTCAAAATTTTCCAGTCAAAGTTACTGAGCTCCTGGCAGACAGGGAAGGCAGACACACAGTCATCCTGACAGTAAACTGCCAAGTCTTCCATGTCCGCGTCTCACATCTGTTGGCCGTAACACACACGTATGCAAACACACACACACACACACACACACACACACAAACAGTATGCACTGTAAGATGCATTTGGTCACAAACACAAGACCCACACTGACACCTACACTCGCACAGTTTGGTGCAGAGAGAGGTTTATACCTCCCACACCAACCACCCGTAGAAGTGCAAGGACCAAGCTGACAGTAACGGCTGAAAAGAGTGTGCATACTTTTGCAAACTATTCATGGATTCATTAAATCACATTTGAAGGCTTGAAAAGAGGCGCCAACTTCACAATAAAGGATATGAATTCTTACTTTCCGCAGAAGGATAATATAATAAACATAATAAAAGACAATCAGACTGATTAAGAATGTTTTCAGCCCATTTTTATTGCATTAAGTTGTATTTCTCATTTTATCTCCTCCATCTAACCAGCAAATCAACACCTGCTTTCAACAGATGAAACTGGTACCACATAATCAAAACTGATACATGAATATAGTAAATAATCATTCTGGATACTTATGTCTACAATTTCAGTTTCAACACAGAGCAACATGCCATTATTCAATTGAATACCTGCCATCTTAGCCTTAAGTGGCCCTTTCACATCAACAATCTCAAAGTGTAATTCCCCACCACTGGAAATGCGCACACAAACACACACTTGTGATCCTTCAGGATTTGGCTCCTCCAGCAGCAGTGACAGTGTGACTGTTGTTGGCCTTTGAAGTCAGGAGTCTGTAAACCTCTGGGAAACTGGCTTTGCCCCGTCTCCACCCCTCAGTCAGCAAATAAAGAGCAACTTCCCAAAAAAGCCTCATTATAAAGTCAAGAGAGGAGCTGCTTTGGTATAATGCTCTATTCAAAAAGCTTTGGGCCTTTGTGTCAAGTTAAGTCCAGAGATTGTTTAATCTTTTGGGAAATACTCGCTCATTTCAAAAGCATCAGTCATTCGTCCGTGTCTTTAAAAGCTTCCCATCTCCTTAACTCTCTTTTTTTTCCAGTGACACACTGCACTGTTTGGGATTAAGACCTGGGGTTTTAGCAGAGGAGATATTCAGACTTTAAGAGTAGAATTGAAGAAGTCTGTCATGCTTAAGGAGACAGAAAAGAAGGGAGAGAGACGTTGACATTTTGAGGAGAAAAGAAAACTCCACAGACTTGAGTTAAAACACCTCTCCACACATGTTCACATGCTCACTCAGAAACACATAAATCCTCACGCCCAACAATGCCAGCGTTACATCCACGTGGATGACTGAGCTAGAGAGAGAGAGAAAGAAAAAAGGCAGACAAGAGTAAACATTTATCACCTCAAATGTTTGTCTCTGTTTAGAGAATGGCTTCTCTTTTTAGCCTTTCTAATTTGCAATCCATGATCATCACTTTTCATCATGTCAATCAGATGGATTCTTACAACATGACTTATGGGAAAGCAGTCCCACAGTGTGATTAATCTGCTGTCGGTGTACTAATGTATGATGCATCCATAGGAGGAGGGCGTACGAAGGGCAGTGATGACGTCCTGAAGTGCATGGCCTATATATAAGTCCTGACGCCTGGGGGTAGAGTAGCCTGCATTCCCCTGATTCAGCCTAAATGATGAATACCTTAGATATTTTCTCTTCCTGTCACAGTCTCTTTCTGAACAGCCTGCCTTGCCAGAGGGTGAATCTCCTATCCTCACCTCCTTTGCCCCTTTATACCCATGCATGCCAGAAAACATGCCACTTCTCAGGATGCAACAGAAACAAATGGAAACAGGATTGGACTGTTGCATCATGTGGATGGCCAGCTGTTTTCATCCTTTAATTGTAAAAAATAGGCTTACACATTCTGAATACAAAAACCAAAAGATATTAAAAGAATCATAATACAAAACTGATTAAAGTACCAAATCTTCATTAAAAAAAAAAAAAAAATGTTTGGCCTTGTTGCTCAAAAATTGACTGAAATGATTAACAGATTATCAAATGTTTTATATTCTGCCATGTTAGGCATGCAAAATTAATATTTTGATTAAATATAATCCGGGAAATCTATGGAAAATATGGAATTGTTGATTGTGCAATGTTGAATTTTCTTTTTTTTTTTTTTTGGATTCAGTGGTTCCCAACCTGGGGGTCGGGACCCCCACAGTGGGTCATGAGATGATTAACAGGATAAGAAAGGAAAAAAAAAAAAAAAAAAAAAACATAAAATCACATTCATATTATGAGACTTTCCTCTAATTTTTGTTTTCGCTTGTGAATGCTTTGATAATTGTATCCGTTTTTATGACATGTTCTATAATGATTATAAACATACTGTCAAAGAGGTTAGAAGGAGGCAAGAAGAGGAATCAAGGGAACAAGAAAGTGACTAAATAAAGTACCAAAATATTCCCTGTGTGACTGAAAGGATGGATGACGTAGGCATGACGGAGGAGGCTACTGTCTATTTGTTGTGTGTTTTCTGGCTGCGATCCACGTCTCTGAACTTCGGCTTTCATGTGTTTGGGTGCATTTATACAGTATGTGTGTGTAAGTACAGTATCTGATTCTCAGGGCATGTGAACATAAGCATTAGTGAAAACATGTGAGGCGTACGCTGAGTGTATGAAAAGTTGGTTTTCTGAAAGATGATATTATAATGATACCAAATTTTCACTCATCTATAAGGGTATTTGATTTTCAGGCAGGAACTTTTTTTCTGTGTATGTGTGTTTGTGTGTGCTGTATGTTTTGGCCCCAAAACTGTGGGACTGCGTTTATCAACAACAATGACACAGTCCCAGCCCAAGTCCCTGAGGACCCACCCACTAAAAGCCCCTCTGGTTCCCAGGAGCACACGGCCCACGTAGCCCCTCACTGGATTGTGTTGGTTTCTATCATGAAACTCCATACAATGTTGCTACAAATAAACCAGTAAATCACAAGCTTAATCACAACGTTACCATGATGAAATTACAGTATAATTACACACACGGGACCACATCAATGTAGTCAACATGAAGTTGGTCGCTCTGTTTCGGAGACAAATGCTTTAACACTCAGTCTTTAATTAGTGGGAGAGCCAGAGCATGGGATTGTATTATTATTATAATTGTAGCTCATTTCTACCTTGTAGTATGTTGACATTGTAGACACACTGCAACTTTTAAACATAACTTTACAAAAACTTCAACAGAAAGATCTTTAACTTTCTATGCCGTAACAAAATATAATGAGTTGACACTGGGTGTGGCAAGAGATATATGTCGTTCACACAAATCCTCTCTAGAAATCAAGATGCATGTCCTTCTATTATCTAAGATCTAAATTCCAAATTCTAAAAGAAAACTAATTACTTAATGTTTGTGAAACATGGTAAAAGATAGAGGAAATTGATAGGAAGACAGAAATAAACATAACAGGGGACAGAGCAAATTCATGAGCAAATTTACAAATAAAACAAGCAAAGATAAGATCCCTGGGAGGCTAATCGAGATAATCCAGATATTTATCATTGTATAATCAAGAAGAACAGATGGACTCTCTTGCTGCTGCAATAGATTGTTGTGCTAGCAAAGACTTTTGTAAGCTTTATTCTCCACAGATGGGAGTACAAACCTTTCCAACACTGAAAGCTACAGGATGTAGTAATTAATTCACAAATAACAGAGTTACGTTAAGGAAACACTGATGCAATTCACCAGGTCGGTATTGGCGTCAATACCTTATTAAGCAGATCAAGTATTGACCATGACTTGACCAACCCGCATTTAATACAGTTTTCTTTCTCAATGTCAATATTAAATGCAATGTTTCCACTATGAGTTACTGTACATTCAGTCACAGCATGCTGTCGACTCGAGTCGTATTTTTAGTGCCACATTTTACTGTCTTACATAAAAATGATTCCAATGATTTCCACGAAATGTGATGTAAAGATTTTAAATTTGAAGGGGAAAACATTCCTGTATTGGATCAAAACTATCGGCATAGATACCCTGAATTAAGGTATTACAGTAGAATTTTTATGCTCTATTTTGCAATCTTTATGCTGAGTAAAAGTACAAACTTTTCCATAATTGAAAGTTGCAAAAGAAAGAGTGTGGGTTATTAATGGGAAAATCCAAATGTGGGGAGAAAGAACAGGTTCACATTTTAAATAATACTCACAAGCCCATAAGTGCATTGAAAGAGTTTCACCTTAATTGATGGAGGAACATATCCACAGGCCTCTTTCTGTGTAAAAATTCTGAAGTTCACTTAAGTTAAATAAATCAAGTTAGTATCTCCCAAAGTTGCAGTCTTTTTAGTACAGCATTCCCTCTTTGTGTTCCTATCCCTCTCCCGTGACTCAGCAAAGAGAATTTGCAAATCTATCAAATATTCAGTACAGCTGGAACTATACAATTGTACAGATTACATGCTGTGGTAACTGTTAACTGTAGCGAGTGTGACACATAACAGATGAAAGGGGGATCGGTCTGAATTTAGCTTCTGAAGCTCACATCATGCACCCCGGGAAAAAGAAAGGCAGCTGTGGCCGAGTTAGCTCAGTTGGTAGAGCAGGCGCGCATATATAGATATATATATCCTCGACGCAGTGGCCGCAGGTTCGACTTCGACCTGCAGCCCTTTGCTACATGGCATTCCCCCTCTCTCTCCCCTTTCATGTCTTCATCTGTCCTGTGGAAATAAAGGCCTAAAATGCCCAAAAAAAAAAATAATCTTTAAAAAAAAAAAGAAAAAAAGAAAGGCAGCTAAAAAATAAGCAAAGCCCAGAAAGCTACAGAGATAGCAAAAAAGAAAGAAAGAGTGAAAGAAGGGCAAGAGGGGGGAAAGAAGGAAAGACCCCGTAAATTCAGTGTGCAGGTGATGTGGCCACAGCTGCAGCTATACAACAAGCTGTCTTTGATTCACTGCAGTTCAAACACATAGCAGGAGAATCACCTCACTGATGAAAGAGCGCCAATGATATCAAAGTACCACATCACGCACGCACACACACACACACACACACACACTTCTGTATGTGGACATATATTTTACACAAATTCAATCGTTCAGTTAGGATCAGACAGTGACTCTAATGTCTCTGGTGTTTCCCCCCTGGGGGGCCTGTACCTGGTCAGATGAGACGTCAGAGGAAGAAGATACAGGGATGAAAGTGAAGAAGAAAGCGGTGTCAGTGCTGCCTGAACAGATCAGAAGACAGATTAAGGAGATATAGAAGACAGATAGATAGGGAGATAGGGGAGGAGGGGGGGGAGGAATGGCAGAAAGAAAGCAAAAGAGACCGCAAAAGTCAAAAACAATGAAACCTACCCGTCCTCAGTCCTCATTTGTGTTTAAGGCTGCTTCCAGAAAGGCAAAATAGCTGATAGGAGAGGAGGAACAAGCTATGTTTCCATCCAACTGTCAAGGGGATTTTGAGTAAACTTTCAAAATGTTACACAAAAAAACAAAATGCAAAAAATTCCTCATTCCCAACAGCTGGGCTTAAGTGAACAAACAGGCTTCCTGAATGTAAAAAATAAAATAAAAAACATTCCACAAGGAAAATGGAAAGAGACCAGCTGTTATTGTCTTTTA
>NC_050190.1:22539770-22582270 GCF_008315115.2 Sander lucioperca | reverse complement strand
GAGGCAGCTATGCACTTAAGCCTCGGCAATGTCAGAGCGATCTTATCTTGCCAATAAAGCCTCTTGAATGGATTTAGATTAAACAGAGAGGGAAAAAACAAGAAAGGACACACTGGTGCATTAGGGTCATTGTATTCCCCCTGAGAAAGACTCCTGCCCTCCTCCTCCTTCTTCTTTTTCTTCTTCTTCTCCTCCTCCTCCCACCTCACATGTTAATATACTTACAGCTCTGCAAAACCTTCACTCTGCCCCGAGATGCTGGCTGGCATAACAAACAGGAGCCCAAAATAGTCTCTCCCCCCTGTTTCCCATGCTGCACTGGAGGTATTTCCGTGGTAAAGCGAATTCTCAACATCGGATCAAATAATCGCCCCACCTCTCTGTCTTTCCACTTCCCTCTCTCTGGGAGTTTTGCTGGATTACTGTCAGTCTCTGTCTGCCGCCTTCCCTTCATGTCTCCTCACTGCACTCTCTTGCTCTATCTCACCATTTCTCCATATTTCCCCCCCTCCGTCTGAGGTAGGCAGTGAGACGCATGGTCTACCCACACTGACCAATAAAAAGCAGCCCTTTGCCTCTGTCATTTAGTCAGCCTGTCTGTTATACAGCTCAGGATGTTGCAGGCCAGGACGCCCCACTGCCTCAGCAGGCAAAAACACGGAACATCTACTTATGATGTCATAAGTTTGGATTCCTTATGACCGTTCTTGCACGTCATCCCTCCCTTTTGCTTGCTATCTTTCTAACCTGTCTACCAGTCTTTTTACCCAAGGGGTTACTTGCACACATTTACACCTCGAAGGAACTGCAACCACAGACTGAGTCTATAAACTCAGAAATGCTATTAAAGGCATCCTGATGCAGCACAGGCTTCCTTTGCTTCCACTGTGACAGAACACAACAGAGGAGAGAAGTAATGAAAAGAGCAGGAGGAGTAAAAGGAGCATTAAAAGCAGCAGTAAAATATTTTTAGCTTCGAACCTATTCATGTCTCGAACCAGGGCCAGGAAAAGCCACACTGCCATGACTATGAATGGTACTGTTAGTTAGTTAGTACTTTCTTTCTCTTTCTCTCTTGGCAAGTGTCCTGCCACTGGAGGAATGCCTGGTTCAGATTCACATGTGTGTGTGTGTGTGTGTGTGTGTGTGTGTGTGTGTGTGTGTGTGTAGAGTCTGGACAAAGAGAGCCAGTGTGGACAACAGAACACAATCAACCACTCAATGGATAGCTATTAACTCATCGCGTGCGCGCGCACACACACACACACACACACACACACACACACACACACACACATTCCAGTACACGGACGAGAGGCTGTGACATTCAGACCCAACCAACCAATCAGCACACTTTTACCGCAGCCACAATGGAGCCAGTCAATGAGCAGCACAGGATGATGGCAGATCTGAGAATCAAAGTGTCAGGCTCCTCATCCCTGTCTCACTAATCTTCACCCTCTCTCCCTCCTCCTTCCATTCTCCCTGTCCTCCTTTCCCAGGGTGGATCTCTCCATGGTTAAAGGTGGTTAGAAGAGGCCATCGGGCATAGTCCACATCCCACACACTCATGTATGAATCACCCCATTGTGGGCAGGGTTCAGTTCCTAACACTGGTGCGGGCTTTATTTTGACAACCACATGCAACTACCATGTGAGTTGTTTTTTTGTCTGTTTTTTTAGCCCATGTTAGAACATGCACAAGCTAAAAAGGAAAGAGGTGATTCACAATAAGACTAGACTACATTTTAACCTTTAACAAGATTACCTCTCCAATTCAGTTATGATAAGCGATAAGTTAAATATTATCTATATACCCAATATAATATACTATACTCTCAACCCAGAATGCTGAGTGGACTAGCCATACCTTCATCCACAGCGCTGTGGAAGAAGGTCTGACAATGCGAGACTAGCGCACAATTAACCTGAGCAATGAGAGATTATTGCAGACATTAAAGGTGCACTCACTTTCGGTGAAACTTTGTTTTACCAACAAATAAAGTTTAGGTTTAGCTAATCTGGCTACACTGTTTGCTTGTTTACTGCCTATCTGGGCAAGGACATTTTTCACAACTCATCCTTACATACCATTAGCTCCTCTATTTCTGGAGACTTCCAAACATCTTTCAAGCAGAGTTCGATTTCCTTAATCTACTGCGGGAATTTTGTAAAAAGAACCTAATCTCTGTTCCTTTATCCTCCGCTCTATCTTCATTGTATTTTTTTGTCATAAGTTTGATTTTAACCAGATTTTAAACTCAAATTGATTGATAGATCTGATCATTCTCCTTGACTTCGGTAAGTACAATGTTATCAGAACTGATAGCCCACAATTGGATATAAGACCCAGAAGTTGTGATAAATGGAATTCATTTTTAACTATGTGAAAACTTTGGATGATGTTTGAGTAAGAAAACACGTTTCCCAATGAGATGCACGTGGTTTTAACTTTTTACATGGTACTTAATCTTTAAGTAAATGTTATAGCATATCATTATCAAGGAAAAGCTAAGATAATGGCAGCAGTTTGGCCCACATTAACCACAACTACTTCTAGGCAGCTTTAGGCTACCACCAAAGCTGACAAGTCATCAACCTTATCCAACCCCTGTTATATGGCAGCCCACTTTTATGGTTTGCCACAAACCACAACATGCAAATACAACAGGTGAACTGCTGGTAACCTAACTTTGAAGTATCTCCTTCTCCCTATCTTTGAATTTCCCTTTTCTTGATTTCTCTGCATCACTCTCTCTTTCTAAACGTCTCCCTCCTAAAAACAAAACTCAAGATCCGTGGCCGATGTGTATTAACTTTCCTTTCTCTATTGCAAAATTGGATTTGAAAAAACAAATCTGATAATTAGAAAATCTATTTAGACTAGACACCCGATGGCAAAGTGATAACCAAGCAGAGCATGTAACCTCAGCTCGATGCAGCTCCATATGCACCCCCCCCCTTCCTAACACACCCACTTCTCACTATCACACTCACACTTTCCCTGTCACATCTTCATTTTTAGCAGCCGGCAGTGTTACATGGAATATGAGACGACCACCCACCCACCCACACACACACACACACACACACACACACACACACACACACACACACACACACACACACACACACACACACACACACACACACACACACGCTGCTGGGAAATGTGAATGACTGTGTCACTAAAAGTGCCATGAAGACACTAAATACAATAGTGCCTTGTGCTGCAGTGATGAGTATCAGAGCTTTTGTGCGTCTGTGTGTGTACATGTGTGCACGCTGGTGTGTGTGCTTGCTTGTGTGTTGCACAACTAAGGGCAGGCAAGCACATGTGGGTGCCGTGAGCCACATAAGTTACACTCAGAATCAATTAGAAAGCATAAATGTGAGAAGTCCTACAGCAGTCAGTAGCCTGGTATACAGTTTAATGCTGGCTTGATTACAGACACACCACACCCATACAACACAAAAACGCTTTCAGACGAACAGCCAGACACACACACACACACACACACACACACAAAGTGAGGGTGTGGGTGTGACGCAACACATAATTACACATGAAAGTAATCCAAAAATGAAGCTTAATTAAAATGTTGTATTCTACTGGATTCTTTCTTCTCTGTATGTGCATCTCTCTCTCTCTATTAATCTTTTTATTACCCCCTTACGTAAAACACACACACATGCAGACAAAACTCTTATTCACACACAGTGGCTGTCTGACAGACACATTATCAGGGAGTTGTCCTGACTGAACCAAAGAGGTGTGTGTCTGTCTATTTGAGTTCAAACACAGTTTCCACCTCTGTTATTTTGCTATTACATAACTCTGTTTAATTGACTGCACTCCTATTGTATATAACCTGTATCTGTTGAATTTGTGTAACAAGGTCATTTTCTTGCATTTCTACTCCCTTGATCAGAAAACAGTGACAGAGGGTTGTTTATTTATAGTGTTACTTTAACGACTAGGTAGTCTCGCATTGCCAGATCTTCGGGTCTGGCGAGTCCACACTGCATTCCGGGATGGGAGAAAAACATACTCTGGTTTATTGGCATTTTTAAACCAATCACAATTGTCTTGCGCTAAGCGGCGTACGGAGCAACGGCGCCTCTGCAAAATAGCCTCGGGAAGGAACTTGTTTTGGTGAACATGTGTACGTTCAAAGGTTGTTTTAGTCGTGCAACAGAAAACTCAGATTGGACAGATAGTCTAGCTCGCTGTCTGGATTTACCCTGCAGAGATCTGAGGAGCAGTTAACCATAGTCCTCATAAATCGACAGGAGTTTTTTTGCCAACACAAAGAAAGCCCAAGGCAACGGATATCCGGCCTAAATTTGTGAAATCCGGCGGAATTTCTATGGGCAACAGAGCAATGCCAGAAGTGGAATGTCGTGGATATAGACGATAACGACTAGGCTACTATTTATATAGATAGAGGTAAATAAAGACAGATACAACAAACATTTGGTCTTATACTAGACTAAATTGTCCATTATGCCAATGTTTTGCTTGAAATGGCTAAAATTATTAATCAATTATCAAATGCAAAAAATAATCGATTAATTGCTGCAGCTCTATAATTCGGATCCCTATTAAGCAGATCAGGTTTCGGTCAGACATCCATCTAACATTGTCACATTCTACGCTTTGTGACTCAGCCAACTGATCCCACCTCCTTCTGTCTGCACTAAACCCCCACAACCACAGTCCTTACTCCGCTACATCACGACACTCCTAATATATTCCAATGGGATTTCGTTGCTGGGCACTTACTGTCCTTTACACATATGTGAGAAATGGATAAAACCCTGATTAATATCGCACATTCATGCACATAACTGCACGCGCACACAAAGCTTGGGAACAACAAGCACCTGTGAAAAGACGCACATCTGTGAGGGACTGCAAGAAACCATGGCTCATATAAATGCAGTTCCAAAACGGACTTGGACTCTGTCGCCCACCCGCCCACCAATCCACCCACAAACCATCCATTCGAGCTGGGAGACAAAAGACTGAGTAGTAGTCGACTTATCTGGAAGTTAAAACACATAACACAACCTCCTCCATAATGTGCAGATGAAAGGAAAGGAGAGGGGAGAGGAGAAATTGAGTCTGTGACGAGAAGAGTAGTGGTGTAAAAAGGGGAAGGCGAGGTCTGCAGCTATTAAAATATTCTATGATTTAAATTGATATCAGAAGACCTGAAAAATAGATAATGATAGGAAAGGGCAGTATATTTTGATATACTGTCATCGTTTTGGTATCAAGAATGATAAGTCAGGCTCGGGTAAGAAGATGAGCACTGAAATCCCTTGATATAAGAGGAAAACCACAACTACCGCTGATCACTGGAGGAAGGCGGATGCAAACTGTAAGTGTGAATGTTCCCCCTGTGGGTTGAGATAAGTTTGCACACAGAGTAGATGTCTGGCCCTGAGCTAGTTGAATAGCAATGCTTCACACCAGTTAGTACTCTTCAGCATCAGTCCATCCATTAAGGTTAGGTGAAAAACACACATTTGTTCCTCTCATATGTAATCACACTTTCAAATGTCTTTTTTCTCTTTCTGCTTAAAAACAAATACCAAAGGAGTGGGAGGAAAACACACGCTAAGTCTGTTTGTAGATCTGACCTGTCATCAAGACATGGTCTGTCTAAAACTGCAACTGATTCGTTTCAATATAATTTAATCTGTCAATTGTTTATACGATTAGTTAATCGGTTAGCCAATGAAATGCTGATTATTTTTTCTATTAACCAATTCATTTTTTGGCCTAAAAAACATCATAAAACGATCCAAGTTTGTGGATGACAATATCCTAGAGAGGAAAGTGATACCTTCAAATGTCTTGTTTTGTCTGACCCCCAGTCCAAAACCCAAAGATATTCAATGTACTATAATGCAGACGTGTTCCTTCCATGCAGTAATGTGTACAGACTTTGAATTAGTAGGTATTGGATTGGTACTCAGCATCTGCAGATAGCCTGAGTTAAAGCTGAAACAACTAATCGATTAATCGACAGAAAATAAATGATTGACAACTATTCTGATAATCCATTAATCTTTTAAATAATTTTGTTGACATAAATTACAAACATTCCTTTGTTCCAGCTAGAATTAGCGGCTTGTCTTTGTTTTGATAGTAAACTTTTTAGACTGTTTGTCCAAAAAAAGCTTTTTAAAAAAAGTTTAAGGAAATTGGAATAGATACATTTATAGACCAAACAATTAATCAAGAAAAATATCTGCTGATTAATCAATAATGGAAATCATCAGTTACAGCCCTACCCGGAGTTTAGGCATCAGAATCTGTATTGGGAGAGAAAAGGCCCGATTGGTGCATCCCTAGAACTCACAATGATACAAAACGGTAGAAAGCAGCAGGGGGTGGGGGGGGTGCATTATAAATTCCTTAAAACAGAAAAAAGATTAATTTTCTGTCAATCATGTTATCTGTAAATCAACTAATATTTTCAGTTACAGGTCTGTCATTGATTGTGTTTATAATTATAATGGTAGTGATGGTGTCTGTGGGTTAGTATGTGTCAGTAGTTTGGTGGTTGGTGATGGGATGTTTATGACACACACACACACACACACACACACACACACACACACACACACACACAGCGGTCTTTGTGGCCTTCCAAGAGTCAACCAGGCTCGAGTTACAGCAGACAAGATCCTCTCACTCCTTCTCTCTCACACTCATACACACACACTTTCAAGCATCCATCATCTGAACAGACCAGGGAGCAACAAGAGAGCACTGGTTTGTTGCTCTTCTAACGTATCCTTCTCTGACTCATTCCTGCCATTCATCACTGTCTGTAAGAGTAGAAAAAGAATAGCCATACAGCAGAAAGACTGTCAAGTCCTAGGTTTGTCTGTACTGCCAAAGTGCGCTTCAGCAAGACAACCCGACCCGCATCTGTGGTGGTGATGTTATGTGACTGTTTGACGCACACTGTACTCATTTCTAGGTATGAAAAATAACACCTGTAGAACTGGCTTAGGTGCATGCAAAGGAGACTTTTAATCTGCATCAAGCCATAAGGAGAAGAACACGATCTAACATGAGAGCACAATGTCCCAGTTGCTATCTAGTTGGCATCAAGTGGACTTCAGGATAAGCTACAGCAGCCTTGCACAGCATGAAATCAAAGCACTGATGCCATTATGGGTCATCATTAAAAGAAAGGACATTAGACTGACTGAAGATGTGCTCAAAGAGTGTGTGTGTGTGTGTGTGTGTGTGTGTGTGTGTGTGTGTGTGTGTGTGTGTGTGTGTGTGTGTCATCTATTCTAGGAGAATTCCAGAGGGGAGACCCTGTGACTGACCCCCACCTCACAGGATCTGACAGGATATCACCACACAGGAACACACACACATATATACATATATATATACACATATATACATATATATATACACATATATACATATATATATACACATATATACATATATATACATATATATATATATATATATATATACATATATATATATATATATGCACATACACACAGAAACAAACAAATGATGGGCATGTCGACATACACACACTTGTATGCAGAAGAGACCCTCAACAGTGATAAACAGTGATCACCACATGTGTGTATAGACACACCTTAGAATGTTCTCTCCTATTTTGTAGTGTTTTCAAAGGTCATTATATGCATTTATTTGTGTTGTGTTAAAGCATTTTGAATTTTCTTTGTTTTAAAAGGTGCTATAGAAATAAACTTGCTTTATTCAATACATTGGCAGTATAGAGTCAAATACCAGGCTCTTACACATATTAATATGATAATAGTTTGCCAATTACGCCAACAAATACAAAATAAAAATCCATTTAAAAAGAGTTTTTGATGAGAATGTTCAGCTTTCTGTGTTTAGTATCGAAAAACAATTCACTTACTGGACTTCTGCAACACACTTAAGGTCTGTATCTTGAATCTAGACAACACATGACTAAACATTTAGACATTGCACTTAAATCAAGGAGTTAGGTTGACTTGCGCAAACAAAATGAAGTTACCTGTGCATACTTCAAGACCGGCCTTTTTTCTAAGGAAAAAAAAGACTTCACTCACATGAGATACGGCTATTTTTTGCCCACTGCAAAGATCCGCTTCAATCTGCGTCTGTGACACAACAAGAGGATCCCCCTCTAATGTGAAAGAGCACGCGCACACACGAACGCATACGCGCGCGCAAACAGAAATACTTTAATAAACACGCCCTAGTTATCAAAAACCCTGCAGCTGACGATACAGGCGATATCCCTACAACGCACGAGACAGCGGAGAAGACGGTAAACACACGGTAAAGTTTCTAAACAGAGAGACGAGAAAACACTCATTTTGACACCATCTCTTACCTTTTTCTCCCCCTTCACTGCTCATTCAGCCGTCTCCAAACTCTGTCACGACGAGGCTCCTCGCCGCAGACTGCGAAATCAAACAGCCGCTTTTCGGTAACCGGGGAGCGGCAGAGAGAATGTAGATGTTTGCTCCAACATGCAGCGAGTCCGTGTGTGTGAACGTGTACGTGTGGGAATATGTGTATCTGTGACAGCTCTTGGAGAGAATGAGCAGAGAGAGGAGAACCGGGGAACTTAGGGGGAGTTCCCGTTAACAGGCAGGCGGGGCGGGGGCTCGAGTAGAGTGACAGACTGGCCAGTGTTAAGGTTCCCAGCTCATTTCTGTAGTAGTAGCCTAGGCTTCCTATATTCAGTAGGGTCAGTGTAACACTTATCAGTTCAATTTTCTAAGCATAAACGGACATTTGGAAAAACAGAAAAATGGGTTCAAATATCCAATTTTTCATTTTTTTTCCCGCCTTGACAAATTAAAAAATTGGATCTTTAAACTGTTTTTCCAATTTTCAGTTTTTATTCAGAGGATCAGAAATTTAGAAAATTACAAAATTGCGTCTGGGCTCCAATTATTCAATACTGCAATGGTATTTTCTCCCTCGTTCCGCCTAGCTACGTCCCAAAATTGGATATTTTAACCCATCATACAACCCATCATCTTTTGTGCTTAGAAAATTGAACTGATAAGCGTTACACTGACCCAGTAGCATACCAGAGGTGAAAAAGAAATACATGCATTTACCCAGTTATTGTAGCCTATATAGCCTACTGTAGGCTATATTGTTGCATATAATGGTGAAGTAGGCTATACTTTACATAATATTTCCATTGGTCCAAATGTAGCCTATACCTACTTTACCCTTCAATGTTTCTCTGATAGGTAGCCTATGTCACAAAACATATATAAAACATAATTTGGGGCATTTTTGCAAAACTGTTGACTCATCTATCAATCAATTAAACTACATAATAGTTAGGGTGCGAATGTTCCAATACCTGAGTTTCCGTGCTGAAAACAAAAACAATCATTTTTCATTACTTCGCTGTGAATTAAAAAAAAAAGTTTTTTATTGAAACCCTTTTTTCTGTTTAACAAAACAAGCCAAACATTTAAAAAGTCAAACATATATATATATATATAATGTAGATGTAAATGCATTTCCTCTGCCGGTCTATTTAAGGTCCTAAAAACCCAGGTTAAGAAATGTTACAAGGTGCAAGTGAATGGGTCATTTTAATCAAATATCCTTTTTGGCTAACTACAGTTTAGGGACATGCATTGTGTTTTTTTTTTTGGAAATGCTTCATGATATGGTTTCCTGTCTTTATGTGAAAGAGATAGGTACTCCTCATCTTACTCATACTGTAAATTAAAAGATTTGGGGTCCCTTTATTGATTATATCAGAAGGCAAATGGACTTGACTGCCACTAAGTAGTGTAAGATGATGTATGCATCCCTCTTGAATGTGCTTCATATATAGTTTATTTAAAATACCTTTTAAATCATGCTCATCGCACATCCTCGGACTGTGACAATGCATGTACAATATAATAACAGCTTCCATACAGTTGTCAATATGTTGTATATCAGGAAAATGTACCTAAAGTATTCAAAGTAAAAGTACTCAATGCAGAAAAATCCTTACATTTTAGAAACTGGAAATGATCAAAACAGTTCTGTCAATGAACTAAGTGTATAATTGGCTAATCATTTTAGCTCTACTTGTAGGCCTATATGTTGTTGGGTAGATTAAGTTATTGTAAAACAAATCCTATTGTATAAACTACATGTGTTTTGAGTGCAAACATCTTAATTTGTAAAGTAACTAAAACAGATTAATTTAGTGGAGTAAAAAGTACAATATTTCTCTCTGAGATGTAGTGGAGCAGAAGTAGAAAGTGGCATGAAAAGAAAAGAAAGTACAAGTACAGTACTTGAGTAAATGTACTTAGTTACATTCCACCACTGGTAACAACCCCAGTCTAAGTTTGAGATTTATGCCTTGGGCCTCTTACAATGGTCAATGAATTCTGAATTATAAAACTGAAATGCAGTGTTCACATCATGCTGCAGGTATAGTTTAACCACACAACTTATTTGGTCCAAGACTTCTGTGCTCAATATCTGTGTTTCTATGGAGACCAGGCAGTCGACTAACAGCTCGGACTGCAGATCATGATACAGTTTTAAAAATGTAGACAATTAGAATTAGTTTCTAGTTAGACAGATGGCTGGCAGCATTACCCACACAATGACTTCAGGTGGAGACTGCTGCATTTACTGCTGTTTTTTGTCGTTCCTCTGTGTGTTGTGTTAAAAGAAAGTGATGGAAACCTGCTCTTTTTTTGAGACTCACAACACGTTTCTGACCTCTGCTACACACACTGTAGTCGAAGGGGGCTTGATGTGACTCCTGTGTGACACTCCATCAACGTTATGAGAGGTGGTGAGGACGCCGGCGCCGCTTGATCGTGGACTTGAAACCACAGTTTTAGCAGATGACCCAAGAGGGGGGGAAAAACTAGCTAAAACGGGATATGGTCTGTGGTCTGCGTCGTTGGCGGTGTGAAGTTACCGTGCCGATGAGTGAGAGTAAGACCTGCTGATGGACGATGTGCAGTAGATTTGATTTAAAGCACCCTAGCTCTTTACACACACACACACTCACACCCAAGATTCCCCTCCAAATCCTGATGGAATGTGTCTTCTATAACAAGATTACTATCACAAGGCCTGCATCATATGACAAGAGAAGGGCCTGTTTGTGTGTGGTATATATTTCTTGGACGTTGTGTGTGTACATGCTGGACAGTACCTTGTTCTGCCAACAGGGTAAAAATAAACACTAAGGGTGGAGAAATGTTACAGGAAGAGGACCAGATAGAGGGACGAGAAGATGTTGACTTAACATTATAAACCACTTACAAAACGAGTCCCTGATGACAGCAGAGAGCCAAATACAATTTTACCCTGCATCTAATTTTGTTTGCCATGCCCAGGAACACTTCTCAGATACATTACCACATGTACTGAACCCATTAAAGAACAACAATAAAGTGAAACACGAATGAGTAGGAGTAATAGGTTGATGAACGGGAAGGGTATGGGGAAATGACGGTCTCTTCTTATCTGTTTTTGTTTTTTGTTCTGTTCTTTGTTTTAATTCTGCATTTTTGTACCAAAAGTTCTGTTGACAGGTTAATGATTGTAATCTAACTTTTACTTTCCTACAAAAATGAGCACTGATTTAATTATGTTATTGTCTGTACAATAATATTTGGCTAAAAAAAAAAACCTGGGGAAAAAAAAACAATAAAGTTAATATAATATTAATAAAGTTTCAGTTTAACCCAAATTACAGAAATAACACATTTTCTCATTTAGCCTACCACTAGTGGTATTTAGCCCCGGAGATAGATCCGGATTTAATTACACAGATTTACATACACACAATGTTTTTGTTGTGGTGCTCACAGCATTGAAAAAGGAAATTCTGTCCAGAAATAATGTCCACAATGCTCTGGATGATCCACAAACAAAACAGGCAAAACCCTGTTCTTTTCATTTGGAGTATTTAGAAAGGTCGCTAAAAAGTTGGTGAAGACCTCCAAGTGATGCTAGCTAAATCAACTTAGCCGGCTAATTTTGGCCAATTTTATCACATAAAGAGAGAAAATGTAACTTTAAGTCTGTTGCTTTCCATGAAATGAATTACTAGCACTGCTAAGTGAGACTAATAAGCAGCTGGAGGCAAGCTTTGTTTCATAATGAGTGTTAACAAGCCTTTTGTGAGGGAAATCTGAGGAGCGGAGTATCAGCTTTAGTCCAGAGAAAAGTCAAACCTTGACTAAAATTTAAAAAAAAAAAAAAAAAAAAAAGGACCAAGCCATCCTGAATTGGTGAGAGCTGCAACACAAAGCTGAAAAAGAGATGGAGTAGAGAGGGCTGGAGGGGCAAAAAGAAAAGGTGATGAGGGTGCTGACACATCCTGACAAAATGGAACAGGGAGTGTCACTCAGCACCTCACACACCAACACACATATATGCTGTAGCCTACATGAGAGTTTGCCTGCAGGACAAGGCACCTGGATCTAAGCTTCTGCTGAAAGCAACAGATGCCAGAAATACAGCATCCCATAAAGAGCCAAGGACAGAGAGGTCACACACACACACACACACACACACACACACACACACACATCACAGTCCAACTATCCAGGCCTGAATCTGGCAGACAGAGGTGAGCTTATTACGAAGCCCTTAGTTAATAAAACCCTCAAATGCACGTGCATTTTTACAAGGCGAGTCCTCTCGCCTGCATATGTGTGTACGCTCGTTATCAGCAGGCTTGTCGAACAGTGCACTTGTATCTTTGTGTGTCCTTGTGAGTTTGGGTTTTGTCTCCACAGGGAAATGTTAGTAAAAGGGTAAGAGTTTTATTAAAGCGTTACATGATACCAGCTGTCTAAACTGGCTCCTTTCTCCAGACCAATAAGAAGCTTTCTTCCTGGCTTCAAGCTGCCAGACTCTTCAGCTAGTGTGCAGACGTACTGCAGCTTCTCAGCTTTTCAAGGTCCCCCGCCTGCAGCTCCTGTGTCCAAATGTTCTCATCCTTGCATGTTTTGAGTCACTCAAGCTACAAATTAGCTCGAAGCAATTCCGCAAGCCACAACCACAGACTTATGTGCTGATAAACTGGCAATCGCTTACATATTTATTACGTGGATGGATGTGCATTCTGAAAGTGACCCCCACCATATGTCTGGGTATCTGCATTTATCAGTGTGTCTCCTCTGGTTGCTGCCTACTGCATCAATCACACACCCTCTCACCGCAGCAACAGCTGCCTCTTGTCAACGTTGCTCTGCAGCAGCTGAGGGCGAGGGGAGGAGTGCGAAACCGCGTTTAACAGCCTCGGTTCTGGCTGAAGTGAACGTGGGGAGGGGGGTGGGCGTTTGGTTAACAGAACATCAGGATCCCATTTAGACCAGAGAGAGAGGCTCATGGGAGTGGGACGGGGCGTCGACTGAGTATGCCGAGGAGGAAGATGGGGGTCATGAGTGTGTGTGCATGTTCATCTGCATGTTTCTTTAAAGCATGTTTAATCAAAGCTGCTATGTTAATCCCTGCAGTCTTATGAGCTCTGCTGTATGGTCTTTAATGTGGTTGCTTTTATTTGCCACTGTTTCCACTGAAGAGTCATAATGAGGTTGTGTACATGGCTGTATCTACCATTGAGGCCACGTGGTCCAGACCTCTGTATTATCCCCCCCCCCCCAAAAAAAAAAAGAAAAGTGATTTAACTGCCTAAAATAAATTTGTACAACGCCAAGATACGACTTGTTCCTCTGTCTGATCATCACCACCGCCGTTGCTTGTGGGTGGTGGGTAACTGAGTAGGAGGTGAAGTGGATTAGCTTGTTGTAATTATAGACTCTTTGGGCAATGTGTTGGTTTTTGGGTATAGTGTCAACTAGTCTCACATTTGAAGCTATTATACAATAGTTGCTCTCCAAATATCATAAATGTGCATATTTATCAGGGAAATAAATATTAAAATTGGACTGATATTGCTAAAATCCTGGAGACGGGGTTGTGTGTGTGTGTGTGTGTGTGTGTGTGTGTGTGTGTGTGTGTGTGTGTGTGTGTGTGTGTGTGTGTGTGTGTGTGTGTGTGTGTGTGTGTGTGTGTGTTTGCGTGGGGAAAAGGCTGCAGATCTCCGCAGCAGAACAGTACAGCACTGTCCTCTTGCACCAAGGTCCCAGCTGAGGCATGTGGCTGTCCACATCAGTCCCTATTTGACACTTGACCCTTGACCTCTTTCTCTGTCCAGGCCGGCTGCCAGCCTGACGCTTTTTCCAAACAGTGGGATGCACAAACTGAGGAAACTGACGTGCTATGTGCTGATGGCTTCAGTGAATGCACTATACATTTGTCTTCTAAAGTCCAGGACCCACAGGAGACCAATGGAAAACTTGAGTCTGACAGTTGCTAGATATGAGCTGGAGTTGGTGGTGGAAAGACTTAGTTAGGAATTGGGGGGGGGGGGGGACGAAATAGGGAAACTGGTGAAAAAGAGCATGTGAAACCTTTTTCTACCCCTACAATTGATCGTCTTTAAGGCAAAGACCAGATCAGACCAGATGTTTCAATTTCACCATCTCCTCCTCTCATTTACAGATTTGGAGTTAGTCAGAGCCTGTATTTGCTTCTGGCTATTTTGTGTGATCATCTAATACAGTAAATGAGATTCGGAAAATCTCTCGAACTTGTTGTTAGCTGGCCTGTGCACTGACTCAGACAACATCTGTATTTCTTTATCTGTTTTTAATAAAGTATGTGCAAAAGTAAAAAAACAGAAGTAAAATGTAAAAGTATACAGAGTCTATAGCCATGCTGCCAGACTGTACTTCGCTCACAATGACAATGCTAACATGTTGATGTTAAGCAGGTATAATGCTTACCATGCTCACCATAGTTATTACAATTCATCCTCATGAATGTCTGTAGCAAATGTTATGGCAATCCATCTGGATAGTTGTCAAGACATTTCACTGTAAACCAATAATGCCAACCTGCTGATGGCGGTAAAGAAATAGTCAGGGGATTACCAAAGATAGGAGGATTCATCTGCTAAGAAACATGAATATCTGTATGAACTTTAATGGCAATCCATTAAATAGTTTTGAGATATTTCAGTCTGGACAAAAATGATGGACGGGCTGACAAACTGACCATCAGGGAGACACTGCCATCCCAAGAGCAACGCCACTAGCATGGCTAAAAGTGTACGTATCTATCCACTCATTAAGGAAATAAAAACCACATTACACACATGGTAATAGCTGAGCACAATGTGTGAATGTAGTCTAAGAGAAGTTTGATCAATTATTCTGTTGCCTCATCTTGTGTTGCAAGAGGGATTGCAACAATTCTGGGCCAGTTTAACTAAACTGTTACTTTAGACATTACACATCAGTGGTCAAAGTTCCTCACTGTTCTGTAGCATGCCACCAAGTACACACATTCTCAATAAGCCATCAGACAAATTAAGATAATGTAAACAATCTAATTCACAAGTGATTATGCCACTTAGAAACAGATTAGCAACATCACAGCATAATGCTGTTGCTGCACTTAGCTTGAAACTTAGAATACAGACGATAAAGCAGAATGCTGAAGAGCAGAGAAAGAAAGAAAACAAGGGATAAAGAATTTAAAATGAAATGATCACACCCCGCTAAGATGACTGTTTCTCCAGCAGCAGAGCAAATAGCCTTCAACCAATTAAGAACATTGTGTACTTGAATGCCTCGCACCAACAACAGCATGCCACCCAGCACAAAACCGAGCATGCTTCTGTTTGCGTTCTTTCAGACGTGACACCTTGCTTTGCAGAGAACAGAGTAACAACAAGTTACTGGCCAACTGGCCTGCTGTCTATGACATTCCTGAATACCACAATACATTATTGTCACTGTGCGTATGCCTGTGTGTCTAGTGTGTGCCAACATACACAAGCACACAATGAGTTGGATCCATATCCCATATGTGAGGTATGTTTAAAAGGATCTGTTAAATAAAATGAACAGATTAAAAAAGGAAAGTCGTTGTCTAAACATTTCTTATTCGACTTATCACACCTGCAATGCCATAACAAAAAGACTGTAATGTGTCCGATGCCACGCACATTTTTTTTTGGACATTCCTGTTTTCCAACACAAAGAAATGCTTGCATGCATGTGCTCATCCAACAAGGTTTCAGATTCAGATTTGCTCAAGCAAAAGTGACAATACAACAATGTAAAAAATACTCCATAACAAGTAAAAGTCCTCCATTCATAATCAAAAAAAGTGTCAAAAAAGTAGTAAAACTACCTAATTTTCCTCTGACATGTAGTGGACAAGTTAAAGGTAGCAGCAAATTGGAATACTCAGAGTATGTGAGCAAATGTACTTAGCTACTTTCCACCACTGATTCAAGGTCTGCTTTCTATAAAAGGGCAGCACCAATTCCACTTTTCTCAAGCTTTTACAATGACAACATAATCAAGAATGACAAATGATAAATGATAAAGTGCCCGGTTCCTCTGAATCACTGTCCACATCTCATATCTTCAGCGATTCAGAAAGAAAAAAGTGACAATAAAACAGCAAGTCAGTCTGATTTTCAGGATTTAGATGATGTTCTATCTTGGTGACTGTTGCCAGTCCTCACCAGAGCTGCCTTATGACAATGAACAAAAGGAAACCTACCAAACACCAACATCCATTTTTAGTATGAAAGACTCACTTCCTGTCAGCGTGAGACAAGGCTGGTAGCTTCCTCCTTTACAAATAACCGGGGCTGTGGTCACCTTGAATTAATGCCGGTTAGATTTTAGGTGAAATATCACTTTATCCTCCTGTTGGCTCAACCGCAAAAGTGGCTATACATCTACCACTCGTAACAGGTTACTGTAGCTAAACTCAGAGCTTCAACTGCAGAATCATGAATAGTTCCTGTGAGGAAACTATTCTCCAAAATAGGCCTTTTTCACAGCACTTGTTTTGACTTGTCATTGTAGGAAAAGCACAGGTATTTCTAATAACATTAACGATAACTTTCAAATGTCACAGTAAGCCAAGACAGTGTGACAGTGATTCAGCTGGTAAGTGGCATTCAGCCATCATTCATTCACTTTTCTTACTGTGACATATCCTCTGTAAAAAGAAAAAGAAATAAAAGGTCTGTTATCAAAGAAGAGGACCTGAGGTATTGCTCTACCCCACAGACAGGCCAGAATCCTACATATGTAGAGACATGCACTCATCCCTCAGCAGGCATAGTCATCTAGGCTCCGTTAGCATCCCCGTTCAATTGTCCCTCCCTCCCAGACAAGTGCAGGGAGAAGATTCCTGATTTAACATGCACAATAGCCAATCAAGATAATGTAAACAATCTGTGCAACATTGTTAAAGTCTCTGTTTAAACTTATTTTAAAAGATTAAAAAAGAAGATAAAAATATCTTGCTCGAGTTAATGTACCTAACTGTGCTTGAGACAGTGACATAAATGGTCTCTTGCATCTTTTCAGCTATATCCTAGTTTTCAAGAAAATCAGATTTCCAGATGTAGATCAGTTAGTTCAAGGTGCTGTTTATTGGTAAAAAAAAATCTCTATCATACTCCGCCCAGTAATTCATGCTCAAACACATGCAAAAACAGCGTCAATGAAAAGGCTGAACAACGAGACAAGACTGCCTGAAATGGAAAACCTCATGCGTTTAGTCGTGTTAAATGACCATACGTGTAATTCCAGTCGGCGACACAAGAGAGGCCCTCTCTCTAGCCTCCATACCACAGACTGGAGGAAGACGCCAGACCAACACACAGGAGGGAGGGGGGCAGCATGAAGAGGGAATTTTAATGCTCACTCTTTAGGCCACACACACACACACACACACACACACACAAACGCACATATATCACCTTAACGTTTACAATTTAAGCTTTCTGCTGACACTCTCATTCAGGCGGCTTTTTGGAAAGAGAGCAAGTATGGCATCTGTGTCTGACTTTAAGTGATCTTTTGAATGTGAAATGCTGACCCCCAGCAGGATGTAGGATTTCAAGATGACAGCAAAAGGTTCGTAGTTCTGTGAGTCATGAGGTACAGCAGCTGTGGTCAGATTTAAGTGTATTGGTTGCAATGGTGACAAGTTTTGATGGCAGGACAAAAAGTTTTAAAACATCTTTATTTTCGAATCACTTCTGTAGCACAATCCACCTTTTGCTGTCCCTCCCTTTGCTCAGCGTGGTGCAAATAATAATTAGTGTTTCACCAAAATATGAAAAAACCTACATACAATTTCTTCATCTGTCTCTGACAGGTTGCACTGTACGGTGTGCTTGCGTAAAATAGCATTAATGAAAATAATAGTTTTATATTTTGGGAAATACGCTCATTTGCTTTCTAGCAAATATGCAGATTAACACCACTGTCATGTCTGTATGGTCAATATGAAGCTGGAGTAGCCTTATTTTGAAAGGATAGATATAGGTTCTGACATCCAACTGGAGCTTGTGTATGGGGTCATCTTCCCATCATTTAAAAAACACAGTTAAATGTTGTATCACTTTCCAAAATGAACACTCACAGATTCACTCTCATCAGTTTTTTTAAAATCAAATATTCCTTACTAGTTTTTCCTTTTTCAATAAAGACATCACTATAACCTTCTGCAGCCACCTTTCCGTGTCCTCTCCTGAGTACCCCACTCCGGTCTTCCAGGAGGCTAATCTGACATGGTCTGGTGGTCCGGCTGCTATGTTTTGGAAAACCAGTCCAGTGCAGGGGATCAGATCCTCATCAGCTCTGATGTGTGTTTACATTCTCACCACACAGGGCCACCAGGGACAGACAGTGCCCATTAAAAGTATAACCGTGGGAAGAAACAGGGCGATAAATAGCACAGAGAGAGAGAGAGAGAGAGAGAGAGAGAGAGAGAGAGAGAGAGAGAGAGAGAGAGTGAGAGAGTGAGACATTGACACTGAGACTCTTTGCCCTGTGTTTGAAGATGCATGCCAGTTAATTGTAACACTCGATTTGAATTTGGCTGGGTAGCTTTGTTGCATGACTGCCTTTCTCTCTCTGAACTCTGTCAAATACAAGCAAACTTATCCAAAAGTCTTCAAAGCAATGAAATTTGATTTCATGCCAAAACATTACTGTAATCAATTTTAAAGTCATGCAAACAGCAAGTTTTCCAGGGTTGACAAGTTCACTTTTTTCCAGTGGTGTGACATTTGCTGTGATTGGTGTGTCCCAGTGAAAATATTGAACACCAAACCAAAAAAAGAAAAGATTGACCTTTTATCAGACAGAAATGTAAGGAGGTAGAGGGATCAATATCCGGTGAACGATCGTGACGAGTCTGATCTCTGTCTAACACCTTGCTAATCCATTCCAGTAAGACTCCAGTCCAGTATTGATGTGTTACATAAAAGGCATCATTAGTCAGTGAGAAAAGACATACAGGGCCATGACTCCCGATCATTCCCCCTGTAACTGACCTTCACAGCATTAACAGGAATTATGAAAATCTAACAGCTAAATTGATAATTAACTAATAGTCAAAAGTCAATACACATTACCAATTCATATCTATGTATGAACTAATATGCTGTGTTTAAAAAGAATGACCACCCTTTGATTTTATTACTGGTTTTACTTTTCTTACATTTAAAGGGGATTATTATAAGCACATTGTTAGGGACAATGCAGGGAATTGACAAATTAGGAGTTGTATCATGTGTGTAAAGTAGCTGTAAAGTAATCATATGTACATACTTGCACCAGATTGACCTGCAATATCAAGTCTACTCTATACATCCTGGTTCAAGAAATTCGGCATTTGTTAGTTTTTATTTTTTGCACTTTCACACCAGACTGTACATGTTATTAAATAAATAAAGCAATTTTAATTATATTAAATTTGCATTTTCAAAACAGTTTAGTAAAGATTTGTAATTATTAAAGTACCGGTAGTTATAATTCCCATAGCCTTTCTTGGTTCAGTTATTACATTTTCACTTTGCAATGTATGATGAAACATATATATAGATGGAACTATAGCTTTATATGTATGTGTGAAGTCATGGCTGCACTAACAGCTCTATTGTGCCTCTCTGTGGTCACATATATGTAATACAAATTTGTACCAAGCTACAGCTGTCAAAAAAAAAACCTCATTTCCCAGATGCCCGTTCGTTGTTGTTGCCCCACGCAGCCTTCAAAATAAAGGGGTCAGTCTTGACAAGTTTATAAAGAAGAAACGTCTTTCGGGCTGAAGAAGACGACAACCATACCAAAATACTGTGGATTTTTTAAACAATACTACAACAAAAAGCTAATTCATAGGCTGATAGAATACCAGTGGCATACAATTAAACAGTGCTTTACAAACGGGTAAATAGATGCTATTTCATTACTAATTTTGAAATTAAAAATTAGCAACCATATGTACTGACTGCAAAAGGGTATGAGTACGGGCATCATTCACAATTATATATTTTCTGAATCCGAATCGATTTAAGCCAAATGTTTGAAAACATTAATCCATTAATTAATCAAGTTTCCAGACAACTGGCTCAGAGTAAAACGGATATCAGTAAAGGTTTTACTTTGAAGATTTTCAACGGAAGTCTTTAAGCTTACCGGTCCCATCAAGTCATTTCTAGTGCTATATATCTGGAGCCTGGTTGGCCCTCCCAGTAACAGATCAGAGAGTAGCAGGTGCAGCCAGTAGAGTCAGTCTGGATCTCCTGTCTTCTGTCAGCTCGTCTATGATCCACTGAAGATAGGCTACTAAATCTGCTGTCACATGCAAGATGAGGCTGCTGCCAGTTGTTGTTACAGTGTCACTAACGGTGGCGCTCGCTTATTATGTTTACATCCCGCTGCCAGATGCCATCCAGGAGCCGTGGAAGCTGATGATGCTGGATGCTGGATTCCGAACAACGATGCACCTGGTGAGAGAGGAGATGTTTTCATTGGGAATACATTGTGGTACTTCTACTGCAGGTGTAGTTGACTGATGGGCAACTTCAGATATGATTATAATATATTCTGCACAAATAAATACTATACAGTAGTATAGTATTTAATACTAATATAATTTACGGCTGCACGATATATGTGTTAACGTTGGAAATTCGCGATAATATTTGCGATTTTCTTTTCAGGGTCTTTTGATTCAACAAGCAATTTGTTTTATTTGAGCAGAGTATTCTGACCCTGACCCTGACCCTGAAAAGAAAATAATTTATAACATAATTTTATTGACCATTACATTGAACATAAAAGGCACCAATAAAAAAGAATGACATTTTAAAGTTTTCTACTGGTACTCTCGTTCATCTAACTCAAAAAATCTCTGTGTGTTTCACAATATGTGCAAGTCGATTTTGCGATATTGATAAAAAAAAGAAACCGATATATTGTGCCGCCCTAATATCATTGATAGCAGGTGTTTTTCAAATATACTACATAAGGTTAGTTGCATGTACTGCGTGTTTGAAAAAAATCACAGCTACTAGACAATCAGTAACATGCCTGTGCAGACATGGACTTTGACCCTAAACCCTGAAATTCCTTAGCTCAGTAGCTATAGCAATTATTACATAAAACGTGTCTTGCAATGTCTATTTTTTTAAGTAGTGTATTTTCAGATCAGGTGTCATGTACATGAAGGAACACACAGCCGTAAAATCAAATATCTGAGGCACATCATGTCCTGAGACACCTCTACATGGTGCACTGTTATGGATTCATGAATGTAGTTATTTGTAGTCCACAGGGCTTCTCTTTACCAGAATTTCTTTTCATGCTTGTATCCATTAAGTCACATTAGTAACAGCAGCGTAAAATGTACAAACTTTCTGAAAGAGCTTTTTCTGTACATTAACAGTTTGATTTTGAAACTGTCACGCTGTTTGTCACGGTGCCAATCTGTTGCAAAGCAGACATCAGGCAGTTTATTTTGGGCCGGTGTGAGGACAACCAACTCTTAACCCTCACCTTTGTTCTATATTTCGAAAATGGCACAGTAGGTGAAGAGCGATAACATTTATTGACTCTAAAAATATTAACTGTGTCATTTTGATGTGCAATTTTAGTTTTGTGTAATGTGAATAGCAAAGTTCTTGTTTATTTTCAGGCTGGAGACAATTCCAGGTACACTTTTGTTTGCAGAGTAAAGTTGAAGCTGAAACAGAACATGTTAGAGGCCGTTTCCCCTGCAAGGAGATCACAAACTAAAACCTAAGTGTTGCTCCTCTAAAAGGCCTCAGGCAATACTGTAACTACAGTCTGCACACCCTGTGGACACACCCTGTGGACACACCCTGTGGACACACCCTGTGGCTGTTTGCAGTTTGACCAATCAATTCCTGTCGATAAAGTATAATAGGGTAAATCCTGTATTGTGCATACACTTGTAGCTGTTATGTATCTTTGTAAGTCATTGTAAGTCGCAAGCGCATGACACCCCCCACCCCCCCGGTGAAAAAAAAAAAAAGTGGGCTCCCCCAAACGCCACGGTGTAGTTCGAACACTGGTTACAGGGTCAAATGGCCAGACATTCAAAAGTCAAATATCTCGCCACATAAGTAGAATTTTCAGCTTAAGGAATTGATAAAACTAATATTATTATGAAACTTTGTTAAAGCCAACATCTCTCGGTGTAGTCTGGTTCGGAGCCTCCACTATGCCAAGCAGCTGTGTCTGCTGGCCTTGGTTGACTATTGAGACAGTCGGAGATGTTTGTGGGGAGGAGGGCAGACATGCTGAGACACATCAGTAAGTTACAGTGCAGAGGGACAGAGGTGACTGGGTGAGACAGTTGTGTCCCAAGAGATGAATGCAGTTTGTCTCTTCCCAAATTCCTTTCTCCTACATGCTGTTTTCTTTGCCTAAATACAGTATGTCTTTAATCTCTTTTCCATTTTCAGGCCTCTTTAAAGTCTTGGCTGGGCTTTGACCATTACATCACGTCAATCAGGCGGTCTTCAGACGGGTTTGAAGGCATGATGAAGGGGCTGAGTAGTTCTGAGTCTGGCGCAGGAGGGGTCATGCCCGGAGTCAAAGTCAGCGACATCACTTTCGCCGGCGTCCCAGTCCGTGTTTACGAGCCCCCGGCTGGAGGGGAGGGTCATCTGAGGAGAGGGCTGATGTTTTTTCACGGAGGAGGCTGGGCCCTCGGCAGTGCCAGTGAGTATGGACATTCCTGTTGTCTACAAGTACAAATACAGGAAATGAAATCAGAAAAAAAACTAACTTATCAAAACTTTAAATCATGGAAGTATTTATGATCACATTATATAGATGTATATATTAGAGCACAATGTGCATATTTGAAACTGCAAATAAATGCATGATTCAGCAACATTTTCTTTTTGTTCACTTAACTTTTCCACACTCCTCCATCTCTCCCTCACTTCCTCAGAGAAGGGGTCGTATGATACCATCAACCAGATGTTGTCCGACGAGCTCAACACTGTTGTGGTCTCTGTTGAGTAAGTGTGCAGCTTATAGAGACAGAAACACACAGTATATAAAAACATTTTTGGTTTACTCAGACCTTAGAAAGCTCCCTTTCTGAGCCATAGATGGTGTTATACAAGTGTTTTCACAGGTTGAATCGTGCTCCTGTAGACAAGTGAACTTATCTTCATGTGTAAAATTGGCTGAGTGACTCTTTAACTACAAAAAAAAGTGTTTACAGCCACATTCTCCAAAGTATTCTAAGCCTCTAGTAACTTACCATTTGCAACCAATGTCTGTGTAGGTACCGTATGTATCCAGAGGTGCACTTTCCAGTGCCGTATTTAGACTGCCTTGCCGCTGCCAAGCACTTCTTGTCCCCAGAGGTTCAGGCCAGGTATGCAGTCGACCCTGAGCGTGTGGCTGTGGCAGGTGACAGTGCTGGAGGAAACCTGGCTGCTGCGGTCGCTCAGGAGGTATACCATAGCATAACCTCCTGTAAGAATGTGTGTAACAATGAGCTGTAAATATAAATCAAGAGATTGAGGCCGTATATGTTTTTATATTGTGCCAGATTTCCATAGATGACACTATGAGTGTGAAATTCAGCGTCCAGGCGTTGATCTACCCAGTGCTCCAGGCTCTGGACTTCAACACGCCCTCCTACTTGCAGAACCAAAATATACCCATCCTCTACCGGCACCTTATGGTCCGCTTCTGGCTGCAGTACCTCGGTGCTGACCTCTCCCTGCAGTCCCAGTTGCTGGCGAACAACCACAGCTCCTTACACCTCTCAAACATCACCCCAGAGCTGAGGGCGCGGGTAGACTGGACCGTCCTCCTGCCCCCGAAACACAAGAAGAACTACAGGCCTCTGATTGTGGAAAAAGGTTCACAGGGGGCAGGGAAGGAGGTGCCGGGGTTGCTGGATGTGAGGGCGTCACCACTGTTAGCAGGACCGGAGGTTTTGGCTAAATGCCCTCGAGCATACATCCTAACATGCGAATATGACGTGTTGAGGGATGATGGTCTGATGTACGCGCGGCGCTTACAGGACGCAGGCGTCACAGTTACCCACGAGCACTATGTCGACGGCTTCCACGGATGTTTCACCTTTATAACCTGGCCAATGGAATTTGATGTAGGGAAGCGAGCACTCAGGGGTTACCTCAATTGGCTGCAGAACAACTTGTGAGAGTGTGTATGTGTGTGCAAGTGAGTGAAAGAGTCTTTATGAGTGCATGCATGTGGGTGTGGGTGTTTTACTGATATGAATGAACTAGTCCTTGCTTAATGAATCTGAGCTCTTTGCTTAAAATACAAGCTCAGGACCCTTCTGCCCCCCTCCACACACACACACACACACACACACACACACACACACACACACACACACACACACACACACACACACACACACACACACACACACACGTGGATAAATGGATAAATGAACCAGGTGTTTCCACTGGGAGGACCACATCAGTACACTTATTCTTATCCACAAACACATGAGCAATATACTTCCCGTGTTATTGGTTTTATACTTAACTTTTAGAATAAAACAAACAAAAAAAATGTTTAAACTATGTTACTCTAGCGCCACCATTAGGTTGACATTTGTGATTATGAAATTTGGCACGCACATTCATGGATCCCTCCGATTCATTTGTAATAACTGTGGTTGATCCCTTAACTTTTAATTTCCAGGTTGAAATTGTAATTTGCCCACTAACTGCAAACCTGATGCCATTCTCATCAGCCTCAGCTGTACATTTTAGGTTTAGTGCTAATTATCAAATGTTAGCATGATGACATGCTAAACTAAGATAGGGAACATGGAAAACATTATCTGCTTAGCATCAGCACTTTAGTATTGTCGGTGTGGGCATGTTAGCATGCTGACATTAGCATTTAGCTCAGTACAGCCTCACAGAGCCGCTAGCATGGCTGTCGACTCCTGTTGTAGTAAGAAAGAACAAAGTTCCCATCAAACATGGGACAGATAACATTTGTAAATTATATATTTTGAATGGGGAATTCATGACCTTTCTTGTGAGCTTTTTGTGTGTTCACCGCTGTAGTAAACACTCATCTTGTGCTCCTTGCACCACAAGAGGTGATGTCTTTCCTGACAGATGATGCTTGACAATCACTAACAAAATGCACTATTTACTTAAGTTTCATTCCGTTTATTATTCACAGTGTTCGGGACATTTTATGTATCTGAACATGCCCTTACTATGCATTAAACACAGTAGCAGTCCCAAAATGAGTAGTATATCATTCTCCTTAAAATCTGCTCTGCTGTGTCAGCTCTCTCTTAGCCTGTGATGTTTAATATGTTAAACGCTATCTAAGTTTTTTTGTCATGTTTCCCAGAATAAAAGCACCTGTACTGTGAGTGGAGGTTGTGTGTGACTGAAGTGACGTTCACTTTGACTTGTAAAAGTAAAAAAAAAAACTTGTGATTATTATTTATTGTAGAAATAATCCTACAGAGTAATGTTTAGCTACAGTGAATCAACCGAGAAAATGCTCATTAAGCATCAAAATGATGCTTAAATCAATGCATTGGACCAATGCCTGCTGTTCATTACTCAACTCAATCTGCAGCTGCTATCTGTAAAACAACTTATATGTTTATATAAAAAGTGCACCAATTATAATTTATACAAAGTTTTAAATAGACTGAAATAATAGATGAAATATACTAATTACTTTATACCACTGATAATTTCCAGGGCCTCCGTGCATTCATTACATAGTTATCATATGCCACCTATATCTTATGTATATTACATAGAATTACTTGTAAGGTACATCAACTATTCGGTGGATATGCTTTCCAACTATTAAAAAAGTGACAAAAAGTTCTTCTTCTACTAATTAATTTTTTTTAAATTAATAATAGAAAGCAACACAGAGGAAAAAAGTTCCCTTCAGGTCTAAATTAAACACACGACATGAACAACAGTGTGGTTTCGATGACGCAGCTGCTAATTAGATAATTCATGTTGCATGTGTACTCTACATGCTATTACTGCATGCTAGGGAGAATGTGTAGAGCCCTCAAGGCTCTCACACCTGCACCTGCTCTCATTTTTAGGATCACACGTTTTGTTTCTTACCTAGAGTGAAAGAGCATTTCTTGGTCACTAAATCCAGCAGCACCAATAATCAATGCAACACCCCCCTCTAGTGGGCTGAGAACATTATGAACCATATGGTCTTCATCTAACACACATTTGGAAACCACTGGTGGAACTAAGTACATTTACTCAAGTTCTGTACTTAGGAACAACTTTAAGGTAATTGTACTTTACTTGAGTATTTCCATTATATGCTTTAGGCATATATTGTTCTGTTTACTTGACTACTAAAATAGGACACATCGCTACAGATCAAACTACCCAACAGTAAAGTAGTTAAAATGAGTTACTCCTCAAAACAATAAAATGCTACTTACACATGAATGCATTAGCAACAGCACTACAATAATAAAACATATAGTGACAAAACACTCACAGGGGTCATTTGTCTGCATGTCAAATACTTTTACTTTTAATACTTAAAGTATATTTAGCTGATAGCTTTTCTGTAATTCAGGGCAACATTTTGAATGCAGGACTTTTATTTCTAATGAAAGTTTTTACATTTTTGTATTGCTACGTTTACTCAAGTAAAGGATCTGAACTCTACCTTCACTGTGTGACATTACACTTGGGGGGCATTGAACACATTCTTTTTTGATACCTACATTTTTATTAAAATCCTCATAACTGCATGCCTAAATGAAATCCTGATGCTGAAGTCTCAATTTAAAATCAAACACTATACTGGCTATATTTGGCCAAATGACCTGGTTGTAAAATAATAAATGTAGATCATAGAAATGAAGGATTGTGAGTTAAATATGAATCTGTCTTGGCTCCGTTTATATGCTCCCACATTCACATACAGTAGTTTCCTATCAGGGAAACACCCTTCCACTGACACGGTAACTAAGTCACTGGCAACTGTCTGCGTGCATTGTGCTGCTGTAGCATTTTTCAGCACTGGTCTTTGTTTTATAAATGAGACAATGAGCAGTGCTCAAGACGGGAATTTAGGGAGATTCCATGACTTTACCACGAGGAACGTTGGGAGGAGAAGCCTCAGGGGAGGAAAAAAAGGGAGTGGAGGACAGAGGAGGGTAGATGGAGCGTGATTCGTACTTTAAATCCATTATAGGTCTTCTGGGTGTTCAATCAAAGCTCTCCGCTTCAGGGGGGGAAACTGCTATCATTTCTAGCAGAGAAGCAGCAGCTCTCCTTATGCTTTCCAGTTTCCAATTGTTCTTGTAACTGAGTTCAGATTTTTTGGGTTTGAAAAATAGTTTCATCAGAGTCACTGAACAGTTTCACAGTACTGTGTGTTCCTGACAGAAAGACATAAGGTTTTGGTGATTTTGGTGTTAACCAAAATTTGTTCCAGTTTTTTTCCAGGGTTTTAAAGTTA
Source organism: Sander lucioperca (assembly GCF_008315115.2). NCBI lineage: Eukaryota > Metazoa > Chordata > Actinopteri > Perciformes > Percidae > Sander > Sander lucioperca. Next base: position 22,554,340 of record NC_050190.1, on the reverse strand, counting down.
CGTGTCAGATTTTCCTGAAATAAAACCTTGTATTTGATCCTCTTTGTGGTCAATTGTGGTCTTTTAGCAATAGCTATTCAATATATACATGTTGTAATTACCTTTCTATATTCGTTGTTATGGTTAGTGGCGGAGTCCGCCATTCCAGATTCAAATTACCTTCACACGTCTACACAGGAAACGATGCAGCGTTACTGTTTAGGATTTTATCTCATTGATATTAGCCTCACTGTTTACTGTTCACTCTCCCCACAGCCGAAAAATTGGAACATACTTTTTAATAATACTAATAATAATACTACAACATCCCCATCAAACCACACTTCTTGCTTTTACACTTTGGTTTTTGGTAAGGATTAGACAAACAAGATATCACATGTTAATTAGAGAGCTTTGGAGGTGCTGGTAGACAGATTATGTCACCTTTACACAGAGCCAGGCTGTTTCCCCCTGTTTTCAGTCTTTATGCTAAACTAAGCTAACTGGCTGCTGGTTGTAGCTTCACATCATATCTTCTGATTTAACTCTGCAAGAAAGTAAATTTCCCCAAAATGTTGATCTATTACCTTTAAGCTTCAAAACACCAGAGGACTAAAGCCAGTCAGGACCTGCTGCATGTGTGGACCATAGACTGTATATTATTAATAATATTATATTATAATAATATAATAACTAATATACAGTCTATGTGTGGACATGTATGCAGAGGTCAAAAGGTCACCGGCTGATTGGACCTAGGAGGAAGAAATAACATGATAGGAAAACAATCTATAAACAGTTTTAAAATGACTCATTTCTGCAATAATTCCCCACATACCGTCTCTCTCTCGCCATGGGACTGTAGACAGGCATGTCTCTCAGGGTGTCATCTTCCCTGCCCGAGGCCAGATAGTCTTCAGATATCAGTCACCTTCTCCTCTCCTTCTCTCTGACGAGCCTGGGAATTGACTCACCTAATGAACACAGGAACCTCTTATCACTGTTTCTTCTGAATTTTGAGATTTTTAATCCGTAAAGGAAACAAACAAAATACGTATTCCTCTCTGTTGCTGTTGTACTCGCTTACACTTGCAACATTTTCAGTTGTATCTGGTACAGCACTACCTACCTGTGTGCACATTATGGCTGCACGCGTGCCAGTGTGAATGTGTTACACATGCTTTAATGTGGGTCCTGATTGGGAGGTTGGGAGGGCCGTGCACATCCAGGATCTGTGAACTCCTTCAGCTCCACTCTCTCACTTCCTCACACTGACAATGGAGCAGGGGTTAGAGGTGAAGGAATGAAAGTAAAGGAACCACCAGGAATCACTCAAGGTTAAGCTCTGCAGATTGAATGACTCCCCTGAGACAAATACTACTCGCTGTAGGGCTACACATTCTCTCAGATCACTTCGCAAACAATGGCGAGTTATTTGGTACTAATCAAATAGCATTCTCTCAGATCACTTCACAATAGCAGGAAAGAGAAGAGAAAAAAGGGGCCTTTTTTCCATGTTACTTTCAGATGCTGAGTATACACAATTGTGAAAATTAAAAGTTGAAAAAAAAAATAGGATTAACTTACACACAAAAGGCCACATATCTTACGAAAACACATCACCTTTTACCACTGATTGTTTCCAGAGCCTCCACGCTACACTCACCCTAAACGCCTCATTCGACTAACATGGTTATCTCATGCTGCCTTCAGCAACTCTACATTTTTGGAAGTCATAAAAACAATTTGTACTGCATTGAAGTCATTCTGACGGGAAGTAATAAGTAAATGAACCCAGTTACAAATTGTGACAGATGTTAGGACATTTGACATTGAAGTGGACCAAAGATTCTCTGAACCACAGAAAGGAGTAAACAATGTCAAGTACTGGAAAAACTGCTGCCTTCTACTAACATCTGCTACACATAATTAAAGGCTTTTATGCTTTAACAATGTTAACGCTAGAAGAAAAAGAAAACCATCCTACTTTTTCCTATCTGTGTAAAGCTCCTATCTGCTCAATACACACACAATTTGTTTGGTAACTTCCTTTTTGGATTTTAGACATCAGTCACATCTATCATTTTAGATTTGATAGATATGATTTTTTTTTTTTAGGCCCTTTAAACCTCAACTTTTAGGTAAAAGGGGATCGAAAGTCCTTAAAGTGTTCAGGTGGGGGGGAAATGGAAATTTAAATACATAACTCCTTGACAACTGGGTAAACTCCGTCTGCTGATGAAGGTATGTGATATGATAACTCCAGAACAATTACTAAATGGACCTTGAAGTAAACCTGTTTGCTTAAAAAATATAATCTGTAAAATAGCCTTCTAGCTGTAAATCTTGGCAATGGTATGTGTAATCAAAAATATATTCTATTCTATCTATTTCAAGAAGCATTTAAAGGTCCAAATGGTTTGTACTCTGGTGGTGCTCTCAGCTCAAAGTATCCACATTTCCGACAGCACTTGAAGGCGTCATGAAGTTGCATGTGCAAATTATAAGTTCTATCTAATAACAGTGACATATTGAGGCTGTTGTTAAACTCCCTCCTCCCTCCCTCCCTCCCTCTCTCCCTCTCCCTGCCTGCAGAGCAGAAATGCAGCAGAGCTTGATCTGACTTGTCCTCGCTGCTGGAAGTGTTTTCTTGCTCCTCGGAACTTATCTGGGTGCCATACTCACGCTGTGCTGTGATTATGGCCGTCTCTGTATCTCTCCAGAGTCTGGGGCTCATCCTGCTCGCAGCAATCCTCCTGCAGACCACCGCGGTTGCCGTCAGTTTCCTGTACTTCAACAAAGTCCTGAGCACGGTAAGATAGGCGTTTGTCTTCTTCTTAATCTAACAGATAATAATAGCATCAAACTGACTGCCATCTTAAAGGGAAAATGCGAGATTTGACACTATTTTAATGACTTACAACACAGCTTCAAAGTGATTTACCATTACTTTTACAGGGAAACCATACCAGTGCCATCATTTTAAGAGTCTCCATACGACTAATGTGACATAAATATACCACCGTGAACACTGTTTAGTACCCCAGACATTAATAAGTAGGCCATAGTAGAACAGTATAGGAAGGTCTAGTAAAATCTCATCAGAAATTAGGCCATGAAGTGGTTATCAACTTGAATATTCTACTACTTCCTGTTCCTTCAGGAATTAAACATTGCAGGTCGTTTTGCCTTTTTATAAGTGTATTTAGTGATATGAGGTAAATAAATAAATAAATAAAAAGTAGGCCTACCAGTTAAGCAAGATTTTCTGCCATTTTTTTTAAAGCTGGACAATGAGAGAGGAGAAAGTTGGGAGTGTAGATAACAGAAAACAATGGCAGGAAATGAGACTAGTTAGGACTCAGGGGTTGTGACACCCAAAAACAGCATATTTTCAGATATGAGCAGACATTATGAAAAAGCTGATAGAGCCAGTTCTGAGCTCTGATTGGGTAAGTCCCAGTAGCAACGCCCTTGTCACCTCATGCACGCCTGTGACCACTTCAGAGTTAATTACCTGTTGTTGCACTATAATTGGTATCCACCTGTGCCACTACTGTGTATTTGGCTTAATAACCGAGGGACTATATAACTCTGTCAAAGAATATTAGTCAAGATTATTATTAATAATAATAATAATAATAATAAATACAATTTGTATAGCGCTTTTCAAGTACTTAAGGACATGTATTGAAAATGTGTGTTTTCATTACAATGATTGTGTTGCCATCTTATTGTGGTGTTTGGTGTTTTAAGCCCCCAACGTTGTCTTCCAGGCAGCGCTGCCTGGAAGGCACTAGGATTAGGCAATGGTTAGGATTAGGGTTAGGTTAGGGTTAAAACGCAACGCCCGGGACGGGCTCAAGATGCCCTTGAGGTTAAAAAGTACACATACCATTAGAAATGAGTAAGGTTAGGTGCCCTGAAGTTCACGTTGGGGGCTTAAAACACCATCGAGCCCATATTGTCGAAACCAAAAGCCACATGAACATTTGTATTTGCTTGTTTTGGAGACTCAAATGTGAGTTGTAGAAAAAAAAATCATTAGCCTATCGTTCAATCAAGATAATACTTGACGATTTAGTTTATCGGTGTTTTTTGCCCCCAACGGTGCCTTCCAGGCAGCGCTGTCTGGAAGGCACTAGGATTAGGCACTGGTTATGGTTAGGGTTATGGTTAAGGTTAGGGTTAGGTGCCTAGAAGGCAGCGGTCGCAGCGCTGCCTGGAAGGAGCAGTTGGGGGCAAAAAACACCATTGAGCGACAATTTAATTGTTGTTGTAATCGTGTTTGTTTTTGCTTCTTTTCTGTTGACAGATGCAGGAGAGTTTCTCCCGCAGTAGCGTGTCCTGTCTGATTAACGCAAATCCGCGCTCCGAGGTCGAAGATTCAGCGCAGGACAAGAAGAGCGACCCCTGCTGGCAAGTCACGCAACAGCTCCACTACCACATAGAGAAGGTTTTTCATTATTTAATTATTATTTTTTTTATCTCACTTCAATTTGTGTGCCCGCATAACTAAAGTCTATGTGCTAGAAAGTTGTTTTTATATTATTTAAGACACCAGTGACCACTTTTCACAGGATTATCCACACAATAAATGTTCTATCCACAGTGCTGCAGCGATTTTTCCCTATAATTTTTTTCAACATTACATGCAGTTACTCAGACACCACTGATTAGAACTGGGAAAATGATACACCTCCACATCACTTCTATATTACACTGACTCACCCAAAGGGCAATGCTGCTATTACAAGGCAACAGATGACATATTTGTTGACCCAGAGGGAGGACTGTATGATTTATGGGGCTGACAACAAGGTCCCTGGTGAATTACTGAATGTTGTTAATTTAGATCTAAAGATACCTCGATGGCATAATAACTGAAGAGGTCAAGATACTTTAATTTACCGCCCATTCACTCTCTCTTTTCCCCATCTCCTTTCCTTTCTGTCTCTCTGGGTGTTTCTCTTTCAGACGATGGCTGACAGATTCCAGAAGGAGATATCCACTGCTATGAGAAGTGAGAACAATGCCTTCATTCATTATCAGTTACTACTAATAGGAGTTAAGTATGTCTTTTTCCTAAAAATGTCCTCTGCCTGTGGTTTCCTAGATAAGCTGACAGGAGTGCTGCCATTCCTGAGCCCTGGGGTCCGAGGGGTCCCTCTTCCTAAAGTTGCTGCACATGTGACCGGTGTCATCTCGTCCACGGAGCCTCCAACAGCAGATGGTGAGGATCCTCGATGGTAGTACAGGAGTAAAATATCCAGTATGTACACCAAGTAGAGTCCTGGAAAGCATATGTGACACAGGACTTGTGATTTTTAGTGACACATATTCACAATGCTCACACACCTGTGAGTACTGTGTCGCTTCACCCACACATCTCCTGGGCCAGAGGTGAGGAATGTGCTTCAAGGCTTCCCAGGCTGCTCTCACATTCAGTAACGTTTTCACACGTACATGTTTGTCCGGACCTGCAGATGTGCAGCTGCTTTATCCTTGTCCTGTAGTTGTTTTTGTGACCAGTCAAAGGGATGCAACGTCCCAATTACTCTTTGTCCAGATATTAAAACAAACATTAATTAGTAGTCTTTACCTAATACAATGTTCATATTTGTATGATTAGTGTTATTGGCGTCTGTCACAGTGGCGACCCCAAATTAAATTTCTTTTTAATTGTACACATTTTGGCTTTAAACGAAAAGCCTAGTAATAGTCTATATTTTTCTTATTGTAAATAAATCCCATGAAATGACCAAAACCCTTGGTGTAGGAAATGTAGCCTGATGTATCTTATTCCTCTGTACCATAGAGCTCCGTTGTTGTCCAAAAACTATTAATAAAAACATCAATGGGCCACACTACTGCACTGGGTGACATGTTACTTGGTTATAATAAACCTGGGCACTGTAGTTTATTTTTGACATACAATGTCCAGCTGCTATAAATACTCACTAATATTAATCTGCAGCTGAAAATAGTCCCCAACAGATGCACTATTTACTGCTGTTTGAGGAGTCAGCTGTTTAAAAAATGTTTTGCTTTTTTTTTTTTAATGAAAGTATTTAATAATGATTTACTGTCTGTCTGTAATGGGAAAGAAATATGCTGACAGAATGGAGAAGGCATTAAAAGAGGTACTAACACAATGTTGGTTTTGGTATTTTCATGGGATTTCGTGATAATGAGAAAAATATAGAATATAGCGAGCTGTCACCTAAATATAAATATACACATCCCTCAGGATGACTGGATGTGAATCTGTTTCTGCCTCCGTTTAAATGTGTGGCTGTTGTCAGTTAACTTAATACAACACTGGTGGTCTGTTAGCATGATTTACACACTTAGAGTTTAACATTTGTTTCTCATTTGAATAGAAGTGACTGGTTATACCCATTAACACTCCACTTTGTAAATCTTAAATGATCTTGCATCGTAGTGAATGGCCTTAACTCTTGTGTGTTTTTGTGCTGTTGCAGGCCCACGCAGCAGCAAGGGGTACCTTGGGGAGCGAATCGAAGCGTGGGAGGGCCACAGAGGTCTGTCCTTCCTGCAGAACATGGAGCTGAGGGGAGGAGAGCTGCTGGTGCCCAGAGCAGGCCTCTACTACATCTATGGCCAGACCTACTTCAGACTGCCCTCCACGGGGGAGACAGATGGGGAGACAGGGGAAGCAAAGGAGGAAGGAGCACAGCTCGTCCAGTATATCTACAAGAAGGTTAGGCTTTCTGCAACAGTGTCAATCGATTGACATGAAAAACAGTAAAAGCTCGGAGCAACTGCTACTGCAGGTTCTGTGTCGACTGAAAATCAGGCGTCAGCAGGACGGATATGTCACTCGCTACTCATTGGTTAGGGCAACGCAAAGTAAAATATCGCTCCCAAATAGAAATTGGCTATATATTATGAACATAATATCTGGCTGGACAAAGTCAAACACATCCAGTATATAGTTATTGTTGGTAATAAAGTCAACTCTCAAATCTCAAATGTCAGTGTCCTTGAATGCACCAAAAGCAATAAATGAAGCTATTCATTTCAGATGGTATCAGAAAGATGTTTATAAATCAATTCAATATGCTAATATAATGTATAAAAGTTAATGTGAAGAGTAATGTTTATGACAGTTTTAATCATGTTTCTGTGTTGTGGCCCACAGATGAGTTCCTACCCGGTGCCCATCCTGCTGATGAAATCGTCCCGGAGCGCCTGCTGGCCTCGGGGTCAGGAGCCTGGTCTCTTCTCCCTGCATCAGGCCGGTACTGCCTTTCTGCAGCCGGCTGACCGCCTCTTCATCACCGTTAGCAATGCCAGCGCCATGGAGATGGACGGGAGGGCGAGCTACTTCGGGGCCTTCCTTGTGGGCTAAAGAGAGAGAACCTCGGATAAAAGAGCCCGGGACTAGGATGACTTGATATAGACATCAGACGTGAACCCAAATGGCAGGGGTTTGCTTGATAATATGAGCAGCTGTCTGAGAGTCAGGATGGGAGAAGAAGAATAGACTCCAGGGAGTGCAAAAGACTTCTGGACTACGGAGCTGTAAGGATATGATCAACCGAAGCTGCAGTGGCAGACTCTCAGTGGACCTAAATAGCAAGGAAGATGAGCCTTTTGCTGTGTATTTACTCCAGCAGAGACAGTTAAACCTGACAGGTTATTAATTCTGTTTTTATGGCTAGTAAACAGGATGTACCATATGACAGAGCAAACACGGAGTATGGGCTGCTTTCAGAGTACAGGTTATTTGGAGAAGTACAATAGATGAAATAGATAAATGTTGTGTTCTCTTGTGTGAATGGCTTATATTGAGAACAGAGAGAGCTGTTCTGCCTGCAGGTCTAACAGTGGAGTCGTCATCCCCAGGAAATGACACATGACACTTAACTGGTGTTTTATGAAAAATGCCACAAGACAAGACTGTGTTCAGTATTATGAGTGGTTTCCTTTTTGTTTACAGTACTTATGGTTCAATTTCCTCTTTGTGCAATGTCTTGAATGAATGTATGGCGTGACACAGATCATGATGTCCTGCGGCCTTAAAGAGAAGCACTGATCTAACATGAATGGACAGAGTACTAAATGTGTTTCTGACACATTTACACTTCTGTATGCAATGGATAGCAATAGTTTTTTTTTTAGGACTGGATAAATTAATTTACAAATGGTTGCCAGACAGATTGAATAGTAAAAAAATAAGGTCTTAATATATTTTTCTAGTCATTTGAAGGTTTTTAGTTGTAAATCAGTATAATGGAGGTGACGTAAATTGACCATCCTGTTCTGGTCTATTTTTTTTAGGTTTTTCTGGCTTACTCTTCATTGAATTGGAAATAGAAAAAAGAATTTACAGAATAAAAAGATTCTTCCTAGCGTGTGCAAGAAAGCATATTAGCCTCAACAACAAATCTCCATCCAATGCTGAGTTCATGGTTGTGGTTAATAATGTGTTAAAACATTGTCTGCACATGCAAACTTGAATCAATAATCACCTCTACACAAAAAGACACATCACTGAAAAAGTAAAAAACTATCATTTAATTCATGTCGTATTACATGTTTCCATATTGTGGCAGTGAATGTTTCAGCAATAATAAGAATCACTCCTCAAACAAAGAGTTTTTACAAAAAAAAAAAAAAAAAAACAATACCAAAAACTAATCGGGGTTCAAGTAATGCCCAAAGAAATACATTTCGAAACATACACACACGCACGCAGGAAGATAGATCATATTTGCTGATCGTACTGTAATCCACCTGCTACTTCCTGGTCTATGAGTTTGAGAACCAAGGTTGTTTGTTTGGTCAGCCTGAGTCCTCCCGCTCTCTCCTTCAGTCTCTTTTTGGTCACCATGACTGGACTGACAAACATGTTGTAGTTACAGCTGAGACAGTAAACACAAACACAGACAATACACAGCCTCTCGAGTTATAGGAGGGCTTCAAGGTGCTTGAACCAAAACACACAAAAAAAGACAGTGGTACCAAATCTCAAGCACTTGGTATCAAAAATAGTTTCTGAGTTGGTCTCTAATCAGTCAGGACACTACAACTGAGGGAAAAAATGCACACGCAGAGGATATTTTGTCTTGTTAATGACAATCTATGGCTTCAATTTATCTAAACACACGCACAGTCATGTAGAATCCCATAATCAATCCATAACGGTGTAATATTTTAGAAGACAGTCAGCTATAGTCTATATAAATGGCAATACTGTAAACAACTGTGTGTGCACGAGAGCTGTGAGGCTCCTTGTTGGTGCTCCTATTGCTATGGTAACCAAGAATGGTCTTTGTTGTAATTTGGCCAATCAATCAGACTAAGTGCTTACAATCCATCATCCGCCTCCCCACTGACATTACAGTAAATCTCAGCAGGCGCATACACACTCATACACACTCATACACGCACAGAAACCGTGAAGCCAGCCAAGTGCTTTGACATTATCTTGCTGCCTGTACAATGCCTGCATCAGTCAAGTTCATTAAGACAAATTCATTATCAGCCGACAGTACTTGGATCGAGTGAGTTAATGAGATAGAAAAGGCATAGAGTCTTGTGTGGGACATAACTTCTCTATAGATTAGTCATTCACAATCAAGGTGTGAACACATACAGGGTTAAGGATTAGTAAGGGCCGTCCTGATACCAATTAAGCATTTCTTTAACACACATGGAGTAATACTCAAACATGGAAAATGCTGCGACAGGTGACGATATGATGATGCAGTTTTTGTTACCATTATGCACCGATAATCACACATGCGCACACTGAAATCTATAATGGTGCGCACACAATAACAAACACAAAACCTTGTATGGGTTCCTATTGCCTCTTACAGTATGTCTGTGGTCTATGAACAAAAAGCACCTCTGGAGTACAGAACAGCCTTGGAACCGAATATAAGTGTTTAACTACAAACAGGCGACAATACACACCGGCACACAGGCACAATACAGGAGGCTTTGGCACACCCATGCTAGTCTTACTACTCAGCATTTTCCAACACAGAAGAAGAGCAGGTTACAGAACAGGACAGACCCATAGCTGCCTTAGATTGCCTCCCCTCAGGAAGGGGGGAGGTACAGGTTGTCTGACAGACACAATGATCAGCCGTCACATTCAATCAGCATCGAGCTGTCTGTTTTTGGAGTCCCAGCCTCTCATCCAATCAGCAGCTCCAGGCTGTCCTCATAATTGGGCTCTTGCAGGGGGCTGGGGGACAGGAAGGCTGTGGTAACAGGGGTACCCGTTGCTGTGGCGACATTGAGGAGGGTGTTAGCGCGGATGCTGGTGGTTGCCGGGTTGCGGAGTGCCGCGGCTGCAGTGATGCTGGTGAGGTTGATGCCGAGTGTGAGCCGCGTCTGCTCCAAGGCTTTCTCTGGCACGGCGAAAGCCTCTAGCTTCTTCTCCCCGTTGGCCATGTAGGAGTTCTGGCAACCTCGACAGATACAATCCAAGCATGCCTGAGAGAGATGACAAGACACAGTCAAGGAACATTAGTTGATTTGCATCGCACCAATATTACATAAAAGCTGCACAATAACTGATCTAGCCCCAACTGCCTTTGATAATGTAGTCAAGATGAATAAGAACAGCATGGTAGTGCATTTACTCAATGATGATTGGGCAATTTAAACACGTTCTTTAAAAATGTGGTTCCATTTATTTATTTTCAGCACAAATTTAAACCTGAATTTTACAGATTAGGATTAAGCCCTTCTTAAAGATGTATTACTGCCATTGCTTGCTTCAACCAAACCATTAAATGTTAAACCAACCATGGCAATGCTGAAATTAAAATAAAAAAGTGCAAAGGCATCTTTACCTTAAAATGAAAGCTTTGACAGGCCAAATAGTACAACCATAATCTTAGAATTTACAGTGTTTATTTGAATTCCCATTAGTTGTGATCTTGGCAATAACTACTCTTCCAGGGGTCCATATTCATAAAAAATAATAATTAGTTTTATCAAAGAATATTTTACACTTACACTACATAAAACACCCAATCACATAATGATACCAGTGCTGATTAAATAGACAAATTTAATTTGCGGTTAGTAAAATCAGTGAAAAACTGACAATGCAAATGCAAAAAAAACATCCACACATGCAATTATTCTCACCTTGCGGTTAGAGTAGCAGGGACAGCGCTGCCCCCTACAGGTCAGCACAGATGGATTCTGGGTGGCCCTGCCACACTTACAGCCCTTCTTCTCCACTGGCTTCTTATATGGAGGCCTAATAGGCGCTGGGGGCACAAGGCAGCCTGACATCAACTGTTGGTCTTTGCTTCCATCCTTGATCTTGGAGCCTCCACCACTGCGGGCCTTCGCATGGGGCTTCTTAGGGCCCGAGTCAACATGCTTCCTGGCACCTTTATTGTGGTTCGGCACAGGGCGACTGGGCTTGGGGGGCACTCCATTGGGAAGGGACGAGTATGTGTGTGCTGGTACAGTTAAGGAAGGTGTAGGTGGTTGCATGTACAGTGTCTGAGAGGGGTTTGGAGTGTGTACATGTAAAGAGGGGCCCTGTAGGATGGAGGCAATAGGGAGGGGTTTCACCTTTTCCCTGTCGCTCTCTGAACGAGAACGTTTACGTTTAAGGCGGACTGGCGGGGGCTTGGAGGTTGGAGGAGGATCGAAGGAAGAGGTGTGTATGTGAGCACCATGACTTGCCACTGTGTTAGTCCTGTCTGTTTGAATCTGTGTGTAGTTGTGAGCTGCGTCAGGCTGTATGTACATTTGAGCGTGTGCTCTGTCCAATGTTATGTGTGTGTGAGTGTGCATGCGTTCTGGCTGTGTATGAGGAGAATCTCGACCAGGCTGAAGGGGATCCAAAGTCTGTAACACCTCCTCCACACTGAGGAGCAACACCTCCCCCTCCTCCAGCTCCCTGCTGCTCGATTCCCCATCCCTGAGTGAGCACACAGTGCCTGGAATTGGGGCTAGATGTCCAGTGGTCAGACTCAATTCTAGACCACCACAACCAGTATTGGACACAGACAGGCCTGCCTGGGGCTGCTCCTCTACCAGCTCGCATACTTCCAGCTCAGGAGAAGAGGGATCCAGGTCCTCAAGCACTTCTCCATTGCATTCCTGTGGTCCATTGGAACGGGGAGGGTCAGAGGAGGAGCTCTGGGGTACAGCTGAAAGCTCTGCAGGAGCAGGTGGTGCCTCTGTGGGGGTAAGGGACTCAGGGGCAGATGGATTCACATCTTCCTGTGCTAGGCTTGGATCCTCTGTCTCCATCTCCTCTTCGTGTGACATTAGCACTTCCTCTAGCAGGGCTAGAACCTCTGGAGACCCTCCCAAATGGCTGCTGATCGACTGCAGCAACGGCGAATGAGTTACATAGAGGCATAGCTTCCTGTAGCACTGCACCAGCAAAGAGAGCTGTTTGTTCTCCTGGAAGCAGGAATAGTCTTTACAGCGGCTGCATGACGGCCTTATCTGCATTTTCTGGCCTTTACAGGCCAAGCAGACATAATGCTGACACTCTGCATGTGTTGGGGAAATGGGATCCTGGAGCAGTTTACCTGAGACAAAAACAAGAGGGAGCTGTTAATCCACGCATGTATCCACTTCATGTGCAGCAACTATGGCAAAATAAACTAGGTGGACTGGTCATTTTCATTCACTGTCATGCCTCTACAGAAACCGTTGTAATTACCATTTGAATTGATTAATCTGACAATTATTTTCTCAATTAACCATTTGGTCTGTAAAACCATAGAAAACAATGGAAAATGCTTATCACAATTTCCCAGAGCCTAATGTGACTTTTTCAAATAGCTTGTTTTGTCTGACCAACAGTCCAAAATAGATGCTGAATCACTTTATGTAAATGAACTAATCAATGTATCATCTGCCTGTTTCAATACCAACTGATGCATGTCTAGCAGATCAGGGTAATCAATAAATGCAATATCAATATTGTGTGACTAATCTGGGATTTAAGTTTCTATATCTTAAATGTTGCCGTTTATTGCACTTTTTTCCCCGGAACTTATCTGTCTGGTTTTTTAAAATAAAAAAGGGTAATTATTATGTTCACATTACTGCTTTTACTGCTTACATCACCCAACTTGTAGTTCTGGTTAAATATTGCAGGAAAGCACACATAATCATGCAAAAATACCATTACAGAGACCAGAAATATTGTCATATATCATTCTGTCAGTATTGCACATTTCTAAATGCAAACTGTGCCATTGTGCTATTCCAATAGTTAAGCGGTGCGAGTAAATAAAGCATGAATAGAAAACACATGGCTCTGCAGCAGACACAACACAGGAGTCATCGGTCTTGACAGGAGGACAGATGACTGGGGCTCAGCCTCGGTTGCTAAGGAGACCACAGTTGTGAGCACGACAAATCGTGTCAACAGCTGCGAGCACACGTACGCCCACGAACACTTCAGCCAATATGAATATTTACGTTATGGTAAAACACCAATTACATTAGTAAACTGAAACTAATTTGCGGCACAAAAAGGATGGTACTCTTGCAGTGGTGACACAAAACAACACTAGAGCGAGTGATATGCATTGCTATTCTACAGTAATATTTTCAGGATGCTTACCACAGACGAGGCATGCAAGAGACTGTCGGAAGAAGGGCAGTAGCGTGTACATCTCTGCGAAGGTGTGAGGCTGCCGCGGGTCACACTGCAGCACGGCCCGGCTGGCGGACACGTACAGAGCGGTTGCATTAACGGGGTTCATAGCGGTGTACTCCGCAGCCTCAGGGAAACACGGCCCGGGAAAAAAATCCAGCCACTCGCTGCAACGGAGCTAAAGATAGCCAGATCTCAGGGTGGATGGAGGAAATATGAACTGGCCTGATGGAGCAACAATCAGTCACTCCATTGTGTCAATGCAGGCACATGAATTAATAATAGACACAATAACAGACAACGAACATGCTGAAGCGGTCATCACTAAACGCGCACAACGTTAGCTCGGCAGGCGGCTAGCTAAAGTTAGCATCACTGGTTCGTAGTAGTTACTATTCACCAACGAGGCCTTTCAGATCACAATTTAAGTTTCTGTTAATTAGGACCAATTAGACCCTAGGTTATAATTATTCACATTCTCCCTAACGCTGCATAACAGCTAACAGTGAATCCAATGACCCATGTTTAAAAGGTTAGCATTATGTAGCTAGCGTTAGCTCACGACATCAGCAAAACGTTTTACACGAGAGATCATCGATGTTAGCCATAGAGCACATTTACTATCCAACGCTGTGTCCACGTCGATGCTTAATTGCAAGAAGAGCTGCTCCTAAGAGCACACATTTGTTTGGTTAGCAATTAGCTAACATATCCCAGGCGCGCACTCGATGTAAACAAAGCTAACCAGCTTGCGTTAGCATGGCTAGCCAAATTAGCTAGCGAAAATTCAACCGGATCACTAACCCCCTAGGGCCGTTATGCCTCACGCGTAGGAGGGAAATGCAAGCTATAAATTGAAATCCTGCGATTCTGATACGTTTTGCTATAATACTTGGCGAGCAGCGACCGAAACATAGCTAACTAGCCGTTTTACAAATGCATCAATCATTCGATTTTCCAC